>NW_021820290.1:0-50547 GCF_901001135.1 Rhinatrema bivittatum | reverse complement strand
CGCCAACACCTACGGAAGAAAGTCATTAGATTCATGAATAGACTTAGTTTTTGGGTACTTGCCAGGTTCCTATGACCTGGATTGGCCACTGTTGGAAACAGGATGCTGGGCTTGATGGACCCTTGGTCTGACCCAGTATGGCATTTTCTTATGTTCTTATGTTCTTATGTTCACTGTGAAAAATGTCCAGATTGGGTGAAAAGTAGCTAAAACTATATTGTTACACAGAGGTGTCAGCATCACTGGTGAGCCTAAGCTTGGTGGGGAAAGTGGTGTGTGTGTGGGGGGGGGGGGGGGGGGGGAGGGGGTCACATACACAGGCACTCCCTTGCTGTCTCAGAAAATGACACACACATTCTCTCATTCTCTGTCACACACACTGTTCTGTCCCCAGCAGTGGGTACATGTTGGCATCTGTATATACATTGCAGTTTAAGGTGTCTAGTGCAGTCCTTACTTTGTAACACATGATAAAAGCCTGTGACCCTTGCCTTTAAGGGGAACTTTGCCCTTAAGAGAAGTTCCCTCCCCCTTTGCCTTCTCTCTCTGGGAAGAGCTTGTATGCCCTCTCAATCTAACTTGTCTTCTTAAGTGCCTTATTGGCTCAAGGGACTGCCCTTCTTGCCCCCCCCCCCCCCATGTCACATGGATCCTAGTCTCATTACCATTGGATCTTGCCCTCTAGCCCCAGCTTGTGGGGACATTTCCTGTAATCACTCTCCAAGCTGTTAGTCAGTCTCAGCCATGCTGCTTCAAAGCTAGAAGTGCCTGCAACCTCTGTAATACAATTAGCTTTTTTACATTTCTTCTTACCGCTTTAATTCTAAAGATTAATAAGCTTCAGAACCCTTTGTCTTCTCACCCTGAATCTCAAGAAACTCCATTCTCCTCCCTCCTACCTACTCCAGCTACAGGATCTCTGCCTGGGGCTACATGTTTGGAATGCGACAATTGTAAATAATGGAAAATTATCTGTACAATAAATAATTTCTGTTAGCGCTCACCGCGCCAGGAGGGTGGAATGCAATCTGGTGTTGATCAGCTCTTCCTGAGGGGAGGAGCTAGCAATCGGATAGGGTTGGCTCCTGTAGGAGGAGGAGAGAGCAATCTCTTAGTGTACTGTTCCCCCAGAGGGAAGTAGTTAGCACTCTGTTATGCTTTGTTCCTGTAGAAGGAGGCCAGCAACCTATATGATCCACATTGGGAGTTAGCTATCTGCTATGGATCAGCCTTCATAGAGAGAGGAGTAATGGTCTGATGTGGGTTGGCTCCCACAGAGTGGCAAATGATACTACCGCTCTATTAGTGTAAGGAGTAACACTTAGTAGAAATAGTGAATCCCTGGGCCGATGGCAGATGACAGTGCCCTCAAGTGAAGATCCTGAGAGGGACCACTGGCTAGGCTGGAGTATTGAGACAAACACAGATAATTCTTTTATTAGACTGGAAATAGAGCCACCAGAGGTGGCAGTAGTGTACTAATGTGCCCAGCAGGGCTGAAGTCCTTCAGATACTGGAAATACAATCTCTGAGTTGCTGAGCTGTAAGGAGAGACTATAGGTAGTGAGTAGACAGGATATGCTGGACATAACCAGTGGTAGATGATACACTCACAATAGTGGAAATCTGTAATGTCTTCTTATGCAATAGAGAGTCTTCAGTATTCAGGAACAGGAGCCGCAGGCAAGTATTGGTTCCTATAGGCAGTCTGTATAGGCATCCCATACACATCCCATTGTGTATGGGATGGCTTCTGGAATAGGAGAGAGGCTAGGAGAGATTTAGGAACATAGGCCCTCGTGGAGCGAGTGCCAGTTCCTATCTGTAATAGGAATCCATAAGATATAAGTAAGCGATATCTTCTGAGGAAGAAGAGAGTCTGAAAAAGGGTGTTAGGAACATAGGCCCTCGTGAAACAAGTACCAGTCCAGTCTGCAATCTGCAATGGTAACTCACGATCTCCATACCTGCGATAACGTCTTAGACTGAAGGGAGTCTTAGAGATTAAGAGCATGGGCTCTCGTGGAGCGAGTACCAGTCCCTGTCTGTAATAGGACTCACTGTGTTCATGTCTGCGATTGCCTCCAGGCATTAGGAGTCTTCTGAGTATTCGGGAACATAGGCCCTCGAGGAGCGAGTACCGGATCCCGTCAGCAATCTGAAATCAAGAAGAGAGAGACCAGGGCCCCCAAGGAGCGGGTACCCCTAGGTGAGTTGGTAGAGGCACAGCAGCGGAGAAAGGGTTCCCCGAGAGTTGCAAGGAAGGGGTTCCTACCCTTGCCCTTGCTCACTCGATTTAAAGTAGCAATCAAAAGACCTTTTATGTTGGAAGCGAATGACGTCACTACGGGGAGATGACCCGAGGTTCGCGTCCTTGCCGGTACAAAGGCTGGAGCGCACGCGCAAGTGCCCTTACGTCATCAGGAACAAGGTGGATCCGTGGCGTCACGCCAGCCTAGGGATTCCAGGAAGAAGAGGTGAGGAGAAGCCGCAGCAGCATCTGTCCGTCTGACCCGAAGGGAGTCGCCACAAGGTACAGAGGGTAGAGTGAGGGTGAGAATAGGCTTGAATGCAACAATTTCAAACAAAAAATCTTGCCTGAAGACTGATTGGGAAGGAAAGTTAGCAATCTGGAAGAGGGAACCCCAGGTGTTTCTTACTGAGCCAGCACAGTAAAAAAGCTAATTAGCAGCAAGTAAAAAGCTGTATCATACAGAAAATTGCAGAAAAGCTCGCCAGTGGTTTGAAAGTAAAAGCTCAAATCATACAGAAGATAATAGCAAGTGAGAAACCAGCAAGTAGAAACTCAGTAAAATTCATTTGTACAGTCTGTGAAACTTGATGGAACTGAAAACATTTAAAAGAACTGTATGCAGTACAATGAAACAGCAATTTCAACACAGCGGTGCTACAGAAAGGCTTGCATTGAATGGAAATCATTAAAGACTGCCTTGCATTTGAATGAACCTCTCATGCCCTCAGTGTGGGAAAAACCAAGCATAAGAAACCCTAGATTGTAAAGATTTACACTTCAGAACTAACTTTGAGTCTGCAAGGCATTTAAGAAGCGAAAGCAGATTTAAAAGTCAGCCTATACTGTAAGCAAAGGATACTAGGAGCAGTAAAGAAGCATTTGGCTTTGTGTAACTTGAGCTCGTGGCGGGAAAAATTTCAGGCTGGGAACAAAAGGCTTAATGACAGTACTTAAGCCTATTCAAATTTCCCTCTACCACTGCTACAGGCAGAGAGCAATCAGTTGTCATAGTAACCGGAGCTCTGCCGACTTTACTGACTGAGCAGCAAAAAACTAACAATAAAGAACTGAATAAGTTTGAAGATTTCATTAAGAATTATTAAAGGATTCTGAAGCAAAACGCTGGTGAGTATGTGGAATTGAACTGAATAAAAAAAAAAAGACTGAATTCAACTGAGTACACATCACTTGGGAGGACGAGATTGAAAGGACAGAATGAAAGCTGCTCTGCTCCTCCCCCATCCCTTTGTTACACACCTTGCCGCCAAAAGGCAGAAGCCCTCCCCTCTCCACTACGCTTCAGCAGGCAGGAAGTGGAAAGCAATCAGTTGTCATAGATACCAGATTCCCGCCCACACCAAGGCCAGGGAACAGAGAGTCCGAGGCAACAAAGTGTTAATTAGCCTGGTCCTGTTTCTGAAGCTGTTCAAAGTTTATTCCCTTTAACTCAGTAGCTGAAATAAAAAGTGTTTGCTACCCACATGGCCGAAGTAGCTTCAAAGCAAAACACTTCAAACCAGCGTAGCTGAAACCATGGAACCAGGAAATGACTCAGAGCAAGGAAGGGAGAACCTCGAAGGGAGAAATGAAGGCAGTAAATCAAAAAGACTACGCACACACGCCATCAGAGAAAGGTGTGGAGATGTATGAGAAAAACAAACAAGGGCATGACCACAATATAGAAAGGGAGTGGCATAGGATTAAGCAGGCCAGAGAGAAGGTCACAGAAAGACCCACCAACCTCAAGTACCATGTAGAGCAGGTGAGGCTTCATTTCAAAACCTACCAGCTCATTACAGAGGAATATGTTGAGTTCTTAACACGAACCAACACTACAGAGAGCCTCGAAGAAAGAGGCCGGCAACAGAATTTGTACCAAATATGCCAGGAAATGGTAATGGACACCATTAACAGTGCAGAAATAGATTACCCAATGAGCGAGACAGGCTCTCAGCACTCTCACGCCTCTAAGGGTACATCAAGGTCCGCAAAGTCACACGGGTCAAGGCACTCGAGCCGCTCTCAACTCAGCTCTATCATTCTCCAAAGAGAGCAGAGTCCCAAGCAGCTATAGCACGCATACAGTACGATGAAGAAGAAGCAGCCCTTAAAAGAGAAGGGCTCCGAATAGAGGAACAACAGAAGGCGGCTGCTGCCACAGCTATGGCCACAGCTGCCGTTACAGCTGCTGCTGAAGAGAGCCAAAAGGCTGAACGAGAGATCACCCTGGATTTGTTGTGGCAGAAAAGAGAAGCAGCGATCCTTGAAGCCCAAATCAAAGTATTTGGTGTGGCCCAGAACCACGGCGATGAGGGGGACCCACTCAGCTTCATGGCCCAGCAGGACACGGCCCAGCAAATGCTGAACTATGTCATGGCTCACCCTCTAACTCACGCCAGCGTCAAAACGCCACCTCCCCCAAAGCAACCCTTGCACCAGGAGGGAGCACGCCTCCCCTCACAGATAGCTGCCTTGAACAAAGGAATCAGACCTGAACCGCAAATTGCCATGAATACCAAACTCCATGGCAGCGATCCATCAGCTCTAAATCGCACTGACGCATGGCAGTTAACTTTGCACTAGGCACACGCCCCAAAACAGACACTCTCATGCAACCATGGATCCCAATGTCCCGTGGGCATCAGGAACGAGAGAAAACTGGGCAGCCACACTCAGGAGGGGCAGCTGAACACCCCGAGCCTAAACAGGAGACAGTTGACCAACTACAACCCGAGCCAATGCACAACAGGAGTGATGTGCATAGTCAAACACAGGACATCCGCCCAGCAAGGCCTGCCACCTTTCAGGATGAGTCTTCAGAAAGAGAAGACTTAGCAAGGTACATGACTCACCGGGAATTCATAACTGCAGGGCTCTACGAGTTCAACGACCACCCTAAGAGTTACAGGGCATGGAAATCTGACTTCCAAGATGCTGTGAAGAATATGAGATTGACCCCGCAGGAAGAGATGAACTTTATGATGAAATGGTTGGGACGTGAATCGGTCGAACACGTGAGAAGATTAAAAATCATCCACCCAGAGGATCCTCCTACAGCGCTAAAAGAGGTGTGGGAGAGACTTGAGCGATATTATGGGGACCCAGTCGCCATAGAGAATGCGTGGTTCAAGGAAATGGAAAACTTTCCAGAAATATTCAGAAAGGATAACCAAAAGTTACAAGAACTGGAAGATCTCCTCCAAGAGTTGGAGACAGTGAAGGCTAAACTAATTTATCCAGGTCTCAACCTTTTGGACACATCACGAGGCATGAACTCCATCATAAATAAACTGCCAAGTGATATACAAGATAAATGGGCATCTCATGGTGCACAGTACAAAGAAGACAACAAAGAGTACCCATCTTTCCATGTCTTCGCAAATTTCATATGAGACTTAGCAAGGTGCAGGAACGACCCTAGCTTCTCATACAGCACACATGAGATTCACAGAATCAGCCACCGAGTGGGCGAAAGGCCAACCAAGGAGCATGGAGGCAGCAGGAAGCCCATTTCTGTACACAAAACAGAAGTGTCGCCTGCAGCATCTACATCAGACCAACTTCCCAATATGGATAGGGCAGAAGATCCAAATCGGCAGTGCCCAATAGACAAAAAACCTCACCCACTCAGAAAGTGCCGAGGATTCAAAGGGAAACCTTTGAAGGAGCGCAACGAACTGTTGAAAAAGTAAAGAATTAAAGGAATGTGAAATAGCCATTAAGTGTTCAGAATGTGGGAGTGACCAACACGATAGTGTCCTGCACCCTGATGGAACAAGATTTCACCCTTCGGGAACCTTACAGCCCAGCCCAGACCATGGTGGGGAGGAGAAGGACGAGCAAACGTCAGAACCTGAAGTGATCCCCAAATATACTGTGGTGATTTGAGCCAGAGGTGAGTCTCTGTGCTGTAAAACTTTGGGTGTTTTCCTTAAGGTGTGAAGGTTATGCCTATTTCAGCCCAGAACAAAACGAATCGGAGAGGAAGGCGAACTAGCAGCCCCCCCACAAAACAATGAACACCAAGTGATGCGACCCTGCATCCCACAGGGTACGCAATGGAGGACTGAAGCAAAGTCACAGGTGGTATGCGTGACTAGCTGCAAGGATGCCGGAGCTCATGAGCCTTGAGCAGGAGAAGTGGGAAAGGGGAGGGAAATCGCCTCACTGCTTAGATGTTGGTGTGAAGGTTATGCCTATTTCAGCCCAGAACAACGAATCGGGGAGAAAGGCGAATTAGCCGCCCCCCCCCCCCCCCAAAACAATGAACACCAACTGATGCAATCCTGCATCCCACAGGGTACGCAAAGGAGGACTGAAGCAAAGTCACAGGTGGTATGCGTGACTAGCTGCAAGGATGCCAGAGCTCATGAGCCTTGAGCAGGAGAAGTGGGAAAGGGGAGGGAAATCGCCTCACTGCTTAGATGTTGGTGTGAAGGTTATGTTGCAGGAAGTAAAAGGAAACTACATTTCCCAGATGCCCTGGTAGACAGCCCCAGGAAGGGTTGGGGGGCAGGGAAACAAAGAGGCGGTGGAAGGCGAGGAGGTTGGAGAGGCTGAGGCAGAAGGAGAACAGTGCCCAGGCACACCTTTATTCTAAAACTAAGTCAGCTCTAAGAAATCTCTTTCCTTTTTCACTTCTGGGCAGCAGTTTGTTGAATAAGAGTTTCTAGCACTGTTATGGGTTAATTAGAGCGCCTAGGTCTCTTACTGAAGGAGCAAAGGTAGAATGTTTTATTTAAATTGAGAGCACTTATTTTGGTGGTTGGGTGGTGGGTTGGGAACCAAGTAAGAATCGTTAGGAAGAAAAGGAAATGTTTTGGGGAATTAACAGCACCATGGCAGAGCTAGTAGCTGGGAAAAAAGGGTTGTTGTAATAAACTATGGCAGCTGTGGAGAATTGTAATTAGGGCCATGTAGCTAGCCTAGGGAGTCTCTCTCTTTTAATGGGGTTTTTCAGTACTGCTTTATAGCTGGAGAATTAGGAGTTACGGTTGCATTAAACCAGCTGTGCCTGCAGCTATGTTGAAGGAAAGCCTAGTAGAGCACAGGGAAGGAGCTGGTTGTTTTATGTTAACAAATCCTTGGTTTAAAAGGGGGGAGGAAAACCCAAGGTCACATTGATTGGGGGAAATGTATTTCAGGCAATACTTATATGTTGTGTGTGACATCTCTTCTGTGAAGTTGGTTTCAATAAACTTCAGAGCCCTATATGAAGCTACTGCCTGGGTGTAATATCTTATTTTAAGTTATGGCAAATGGGTGCTATGCCGGGAAGGTGACTCCGAACTCCAGTAGGGAATGAGTACAGATCAGTCTCAATTCCCTAGCTTTATGAGGGCCTTCCTATCGGGTCGATACAGTAAGGCCGCGTTAGAAAGAGTGCAGCAGTGCCGGGCGCACCCTCGTTTGCCGCATACACAGTTCTGATCACATACTGCTCGATACTCTATTTAAATTGCTTGCAAATGCAAGCCGCGTCTGCGAAGCGTTAGGCCCGCGCAACCCATTTTACTGTATAGGCGCTTAATACAGCGCCTATACACAGGGCCGGTGCAAGGGTATTAGGCGCCCTAGGCGAAACGTCAGCTATGCCGCTCCACCCACAATTAACTTACATTGTGCATTAATGAAAATAACGAAGTCTGTATTTATAACAGAACACTTATTTGACATTTTTATGCCATGTAAACCATTGAGATGATTTGTCTTATCGACGGTATAGAAACTTTTATAAATAAATAAATAAAAATAAATAAACATAAACATAAACCAAAGCTATACTTGTTGCTCAAACAAAAAAAGCAGACACATCACATAATATTAAATAATTAAAATGGCAGTCAATCAAGAAAAATAAACTTAAAAAGCCATCTTTACTTACCCCCTCCAGCAGCTCTCTACTCCTCTTCCATGCAGGCTGTAGTACACACCAGAAGCAGCAGTAGTGGCTAAGCTCTATACTCATGGTCCTCTTCCTTAAGGCCCATGTCTCTCACACACACACCATACCAGTCATGCCCCCATGACCAGTTTCTGTCTCTCACACACCAATCATCTCCCAAACAGTCTTTGACACACACACCAGTCACCTTCCTGAACAGTTTCTCTCATGCCATACACACACACACACAGGCTTCCCACTCCCGTGTTCTACTTACATATATGGGCTTCTCACTCTCATAATCACTTTCTCTTTCTCACACACACTCACCAGTCTCTCACTCTCATGCTTGTTCTCTCCACATGCACAGGCTTCTCATTCCCATAATCACTTTCTTTCTCTCACACACACACAAACACACACACCACTCACCTGATCTCTCTCATGCATACACACACACAGGCTTCCCACTCCCATGTTCTCTTTCAGATATACAGGCTTCTCACTCCCATGCTGTATCTCACACACTCCCAGCTTTCTCACTCCCATGCTCACTCTTCACATGCACAGGCTTCTCATTCCCATAATCACTTTCTTTCTCTCTCTCACATACACACAACACACACCAGTCACCTGTTCTGTCTTACATATACAGGCTTCTCCCTTCCATGCTGTGTCTCACACCCACCCAGGTTCTCACTCCCATGCCACTCATCTCACTCTCTCACATGCACAGACTTCTCATTCCCATAATCACTTTCTCTCTGTTACACACACACACACATACACCAGTCTCTCTCTCATTTCCATGCTCGCTCTCCAGGTGCACAGGCTTCTCATTCCCTGAATCACATTCTCTCTCTCTCACATTCACATACACACCAGTCACACACGTCACCTTACCAACCAGTCTCTCTCATACATGCACACACACACAGGCTTCCCACTCCCATGCTCTCTCTCACATAATCAGGCTTCTCACTCCATGCTTTCTTTCACATACACCCCACAACACCAGGCTTCTTACTCCCATGCTTTCTCACATACCCAGAGTTCTCACTTCCATGCTTTTTCTCTCTTTCACACACACACACACACACACACAGTCACATCCCTGACTGTCTCACACTCTCACACATCAGTCATCTCCTTGAGCAGTCACTTTCATTGTCTCTCACATATACATATATATCAGCTCTCTGACCAGTTTCTCTCAATCACACACACATGCTCTCGATCAAATACATTCTCTCAATCACACACAGGCAGGCTGGCTGCTTCTCTCTCTCACTTCCTCTCCCCCCCCCCCCCCAGCACAAATGGTAGCTGCACACACCTCCTCCTCCAGCCCCCGCAGGCCAAGAAAAAAGATCCCATCGGCCGCGGGAGGCTCGTGCTGCTGACTCCTTTCCCGATTAGCGGCTGCTTCAATTGCTCGGGGGCCGATGCTGCTGTCGCCGCTATTTTTTTCATGTGGCACGGCTCTTTCTCCTTCCCGCGCATCACTTCCTGTTCCGGTCAGGGGGGGGGGGGCGGGAGGAAGAAAAGGGCAGCCGCGGATGCCACAGCTTTTTGTTTTTTTTTTACACCGCTGCCGTTCCCGCTGGGCTTGAACGTGCTGATAGCCCGGCGGCAACGGCAGCAGGGAAGAAAGAGCAGCGGGAGAGACCGGGAGCACGCGAACCGCTGGGGGAGGTCAGATGGGTCTTTTGGGGCGGGCTGCCGGCAGCGGCTCTTTTATTTTTATCAGGGGGGGGGGGCGGTGGCGTAATGCAGCTCTTTTCATTTTACCGGGGCAGCGGCTGAGCGCGGCTCTCTTAATTTTACCGGGGCAGTGCCGCCCCCGGGAAGCTGGCGCCCTAGGCGACCGCCTAGTTCGCCTAGTGCTTCCGCCGGCCCTGCCTATACAGTATCCTGGGTGCGCTGGTACCTGTCATTTCAAATGTCATTTCAAATGACATTTGAAATGACAGGCACCAGGAAGTGAATCCCAACTTTAACCCATGAAAACCTAAAAACCGAAAATCCCCTCCAACCGAAGCGGCTCGACATGTGCCAACTTATCTTTTGTTGCTTTTCAGCCCCTTCCCTTCTTGCCGCCCTCCAGAGGGAGCAGCCGGCGGCGAAAGCGGCTCGCAGCGGTCCCTCCCGCGCAGGTCCCGGTTCTCCTGGCTCGGCAACAGCAACAGCAGTACAATGGCCACCAATTTAAGCAACTTGTCCAGTCTGGCACAAGTTTCCATATCCATTCCCCTTGTATTCACATTCTCCACCTGCAGCCACAGCTAGGGCTCCATCCACCCCAATCCTTCCTTCTTTCCTGGCTCAGCCAAATTGTGAAGCGGCTTGCAGCGTTCCCCCCCCCCCCCCCCTGCGCAGGTCCCGGTTCTCCTGGCTCGGCGTGAGGTGAGAGTCCACTGTTCTGTGCCCTCTCCGGCATGAGCGGAGCGAAGCGTTCTTTCATTGGCCGGAGTGCCCGTCGATGTGGGTGCTCCGGCCAATGAAAGCACATAGACGCACACCGTGATGTCACGCACGCCCGTCTATGTGCTTTCATTGGCTGGAGCGCCCAAATCGACGGGCGCTCCGGCTAATGAAAGCACATAGACGGGCGTGCTTTCATTGGCTGGAGCGCCCGTCGATTTGGGCGCTCCAGCCAATGAAAGCACATAGACGGGCGCGCATGACGTCACGGCGTGCATCACGTGCGCCCATCTATGTGCTTTCATTAGCCGGAGCGCCTGTCGATTTGGGCGCTTCAGCCAATGAAAGCACATAGACGGGCGCGCGTGACGTCACGGCATGTGTCACGCGCGCCCGTCTATGTGCTTTCATTGGCTAGAGCACCCAAATCGACGGGCGCTCAGGTCAATGAAAGAACACTTCGCTCCGCTCGTGCCGGAGAGGGCACAGAACAGTGGGCTCTCACCTCACGCCGAGCCAGGAGAACCGGGACCGCGGGGGGGAACGCTGCAAGCCGCTTTACAATTTGGCCGAGCCAGGAAGGAAGGAAGGATTGGAGTGGATGGAGCCCTAGCTGTGGCTGCAGGTGGAGAATGTGAATACAAGGGGGAATGGATATGGAAACTTGTGCCAGACTGGACAAGTTGCTTTAATTGGTGGCCATTGTACTGCTGTTGCTGTTGCCGAGCCAGGAGAACCAGGACCTGCGCGGGGGGGGGGGGGACGACCACTGTGAGCCGCTTTCACCCGCCGGCTGCCCCCTCCGGAGGACGGCAGAGAAGGGAAGGAGATGAAAGCAACAAAAGGTAAGAAAGCAACAAAAAGTAATGTCGAGTCACTTCGGGAGGAGGGGAAGAGGGGATTTTAGGTTTTTAGAGGTTTCCTTTTGGGGGAAAGTTTGCCGTCTACCATTACCCTGCCTCTAACGCAGGGGTAAGGATAGGCGATAAGTTAGCAGGTTAAATGCGGGGCAAAATGGCAGGGTAAAATAGCGATAGTCGGGGTGCGCATTACTGTATGGGAGGGAATAGCTAATTCGATCGTTTACATCTCATATACATGCCGCGTGCGGAAGGGGTTACCCAGTGATTTAAAGAGGCGGTAAGAATGGGTTAAAGGGGATAGTGTATCGCGGGTTGGACTAACGCGGCCGAAAAGTGAGTAGAAAGTGGGTTAGGAGCAGGGTAACTGGGGCCCCTCTTTACTGTATTGAGCTGCATATAAGTAACTTTAACCAATAGCTTCCTTGCCTAAAGGTTACACTGTCAGCATTACTCGCAGGAGAAACTTCAGTGTTGACTTGGCTACAAAGGAATCTGCTGCAGCAGTCCTTGAGAGGAAGCCTCCAAGCCTGAAGTCACCCCAAGGACCTGCCACTAGGGGTGCCACACCCCACCACAATACACAAGTGTATGGGAGAAACAGCGACAGGAAATCCTGCACAAAAATATGCTTGGCCAGAGTGTATCCCGAAGAGTCACCTGAGAAGGCAGTCAAAATGTATGTCATCATAGATGAGCAGAGCAACAGATCCCTGGCAAGGCCGGAATTCTTCGTCTTGTTTGGTATCCTTCACCACCACTCTCTGTACAACCTCCAAACTTGCTCAGGGGTCACCCGAGTGACAGGGAGGAGAGCAGGCGGATATGTGATAGAGGCGATAGATGGCAGCAACAAGTCAAACTTGCTCATGCTCGTCGAGTGCAACCAGATGCCTGATAACAGAGATGAAATTCCCACACCAGAAGCCACTCGGTACCATTTTCATCTAAAGTCCATAATGCACCAGCTCCCACCAATAGACCCGGAAGCAGAAATCCTGCTGCTATTGGGCAGAGACGCACCAGCATTGACCAAGGTCTTGGAGATACGTGATGGCCCAACAGCCGGTCCCTACTCTTACTGACTCGCCTTGGAATGGATGATAGTCAGCGAAGTTGGCTTGAATCGAACAGGGAGACCAAGCGTTCAGGCATACGCCACGAATGTCTCAGAGGATATAAATCCTATCCTATTTAAACCATGTCCTAATCACATAAGCACCAAGAAGATCCTAAGCTGCGAAGAACAGAATCTCATTTCAGCTACCAGTCGGATCGTCGTCCCCCCCCCCCATTAGATGCAGAGGAACATCTAGGGGACCCAGTGCTTCAAGTCGCCAAGGATGATGACAAACCTACCCTTTCGGTAGAGAATAATAGTCCATTGCCTGCAGTGGCCACGCCCAGGCTCAGAAGGACAGCCCAAGAAGGAGCTAAAGAGTACAATGCAGATGCCAGACGCCTCGTGGAAAAGGACTTCTACATAGATGATGAGCTAAGGTCCTTACCCAATGCAGAGGAAGCAATACTGGCAAGCGCCAGTCTAAGGCTCCACGAAATAGCCTCCGACAGTCCTGAAGTAACAAAGGCAACTTCTTCAGAGGATTATGCTAAAGATTCAGAGAACTCGGACCTGAGAGTGGACACACCTCCTCTCCAATGAAGCCTTGAGTTGAATTGGGATCCAAAGAGAGACATCTTCATATCCCAAGTCTTGACCCAAGGTAAACCGCACACTCACCGAGGCATCCCGTCCACAGTCAACAGCCTGCACGATCCACTGGGGTTTGTGACTCCAGCCATGATACAAGGAAGAGCCTTGTTAAGAGAGCTTTCATCAAGTGCTACCGAGTGGGATACCCTACTACCTCAAGCAAGGAAGCCAGAATGGGAAAAATGGAAGAGCCCCCTAAAAGCGCTCGAACAGTTCCACATACTACGCACCCATGTTCCAACACCACTCAATACAGCCAGACGCAAGGAGATCTGCATCTTCTCAGACACATCTGTGAAGGCCGTAACTGCGGTAGCCTTTTTGAGAGTGACAGACACAGAAGGAACAGTGTGTGTAGACTTCATCTTCGGCAAAGCCAAGCTAGCACCACAGCCTAACCACACCATACCACTTCTAGAATTGTGTGGAGAGGCGCTAGCAGTGGAAACAGTGGAGTTAACGACAGCCGAAACGGACATTCAATTTATGCCGTCCATCTTCACATGGACAGCAAAGTAGTACTGAGCTACATCTACAACCAGACAAGAAGGTTCCATGTATATGCTCAACTCTGGGGTTCAGCCACCCAGACCCGCTCCGACTGTGGAACCGACTTTGTAGGAACCCGTAAAGAGTTGAACACTGCATCTGTCATGACTTCAATGCAAAAGACTATGAACATTCCTGCGCCATGTGGAAATTTGACTGCGGGGAGCTTTACAGGCGGCGAAGGAAACAAGTCCAACAGTTTGCCAACTCTCTCCGGATCCATCGGAAGAAAGAGTACTTACTGACTCTCCAGCATCGAAGCAAGTGGCGATCCAAGATCTTCTACAGGCCCAACAATGAGGTGGTACTCCTCATGCCGCATGAAGAAACTTGAACTTTGTGGACCCTTGCCCACACCAAAGACTCTTTCTCTCTTTGTGTTGCCTGTCTTTTGTTTCAGCTTGGTGAAATCCTGTGAAGAAGATATCGCCTATCGCCTGGACGATTGGACAGCCGAGATGATCGGGAATTCCCTTGAACGTCGAAAGATCCAGTTACAATGGACTTTGCACTGTTGCATAATGATATAAGAACTGATATAGTGGAATCTTGTGAATCCAGATGGGGAGTGTTCTGTCCCCAGCAGTGGGTACATGTTGGCATCTGTTATATATTGCAGTTTAACTGTGTCTAGTGCAGTCCTTACTTGTAACCCATGAAAATAGCCTGTGAGCCTTGCCTTTAAGGGGAACTTTGCCCTTAAGAGAAGTTCCCTCCCCCTTTGCCTTCTCTCTCTGGGAAGAGCTTGTATGCCCTCTCAATCTAACTTGAGTCTTCTTAAGTGCCTTATTGGCTCAAGGGACTGCACTTCATGCCCCCCCCCCCCCCCCCCGTGTCACATGGATCCTAGGCTCGCTACCATTGGATTTCGCCCTCTAGCCCCAGCTTGTGGGGATGTTTCCTGTAATCACTCTCCAAGACTGTTAGTCGGTCTCAGCCATGCTGCTTCAAAGCTAGAAGTGCCTGCAACCTCTGTAATACAATTAGCTTTTTTACATTTCTTCTTACCGCTTTAATTCTAAAGATTAATCAGCTTCAGAACCCTTTGTTTTCTCACCCTGAATCCCAAGAAACTCCATTCTTGTTATGCTCAGGCTTGTAAACCCTTGGCCGACAGGAGGATGGTATAACCTTTCGGAGGATCTGTAGGTTCTCTCGTCGGGTGGCGAGGCAGAGCAGAAGATGGGACAAGCTGACCCTTGGCACTGGAGACTGAAGTGGTGGTGGAGACAGAAGAAGGGATGGGAAGAGGAGATGAGTCTTCATCCCTGGAAGTCTGTGATCCCCCCCAGGAGGAGCCCATAGGGATCCAGACCACTGGGACTTAGGTGGACCTGTGAGAGGTCAGACGTTGGTGCAAGGGCTGACTGGAGCTTCACCCTGGAAGCCCGCGGTCCCCCCCGGAGGAGCCCTTAGGGACCCGGGCCGCTGGGACTTAGGTGGGCCCTTGGAGTCAATGGTCTTGAAGGAGTCCTAGGTCGAGTGCCAGAGGGTCGTCGCTCACCAGTCCGAAGTCGTGCACCAGAGAATCACCTGCTTGCCAATTTGAAGTCAGGAACTAGAGAATCACCATAAGCCAATCCAAAGTCAGGAAATAGGAACACCAAGACGAAACAGGACGCAGAATCCAAGCTCAAGAACTCACCGAAGCAAGCAGACTAGACCACGTTGGAGGACGTTGCCAAGTCGAGGAATGAGCAGAGGAAGCCTTCCTTTATACTTCTCCTGCTCAGGCTGATTAGGCACAGGTGCAGCTGGTTAAAGGGATAAGGTCCCTTTAAGTCTAGGAAGGGGGCTTGGCCTCACGCCTAAAGATGGCGGCGGCCATCTTGAATTTCCTTCACGAGGAAAATGCTGGACGCTGTGAGGAAGGAGCAGGGGTGGCTCTTCCTGTGGCGATCAGCATGGGGGGCTCATGCTGGAGCGAGGGCCTAGTGTCGGGGTCCTCCCCTGGGATTCCCGCAGCGGGTCGCCATCCACGGCCGTGGAGCACAACAGTACCCCCCTCTTTAGGGTGCCTCCCCGGAGGCCTGGGTTTAGCCGGATGGTCCTTGTGGAACTGCTCCAGCAGATTCCGGTCCAGGATGTTAGCCAAAGGCTCCCAGGAGTTCTCCTCGGGACCAAAGCCTTCCCACGCTAACAGGTACTCCCACTTCTTTCGATGCTTCCACACATCTAAAACCTCCCGGACCTGATAGGTGAGGTCATCCTCGGAGGCAACTGGTTGAGGAGTCGGAGGCGTGCTGGAAGGCCATGACAGTACTAGAGGCTTCATGAGAGAGATACATGAAAGGTGTTGTGTATCTTGAGGGACGGGGGAAGACGAAGCTGGTATGAGACTTCACCCACCTGCCAGATGATGGGAAACGGCCCGATGAATCGCAGGGCTAGACGCGCTGATGGTAGCTTCAGGCGGATGAATTGCGTGCTCAACCAAACTTTTGGCCTGGCCGGAAAAGTGGGTAAGGCCTTCTTCGTTGGTCAGCATACCTCTTTGCCGCCTGACTGGCCTTGATCAGGGTGCATTGTGTGGATACCCACAGGCGGTGTAGTTCTTCGGCAGAGAGCTGGGCTACCGGGGATGGCACTGCGATGGGCACGGGCAGAGGTGGACACGGCTGTTTCCCATACACTATTTGGAACGGGGAAGATCCAGTAGCCGCGGAGAGATGGGAGTTAAGAGCGAATTCGGCCCAAGGTAGCAAGCTAGCCAGTCATCTTGCTTCTCATTAACGTAGATGCGGAGGAACTGCTTCAATGTCTGGTTGGTTCGCTCCGCGAGACCATTGGTCTGTGGGTGATAAACTGACGTATAATCTAACGTGACGTCAAACTTCTGACAGAGGGCCCTCCAGAATTTGGCAGTAAATTGAGGCCCTCGATCTGACAGGATACTTTTGGGCAGGCCGTGTAGCCAGAAGATATGCTGGACGAACAGCTGGGCCAGCTGTGGAGCGGACGGCAATCCTGGCAATGGTACAAAGTGCGCCATTTTACTAAAACGGTTGATGACCACCTAGATCACTGTGTTGCCGCTGGATAGTGGCAGGTCCACCACGAAGTCAGTTGCCACATGGGTCCAGGGTTCTGAGGGCACCAGTAAGGGTTGAAGTAAGCCTGGAACTGAACCAGGGATCCTCTTGTGGCGGGAATACGTCTGGCAGGACTCCACATACGCCCGGACATCTTTATTAATCGTCGGCCACCAGTAGTACCGGCGCAGGGTCTGTAAGGTCCGGGATTGTCCAGGGTGACCGGAGCAGCGTGAGTCGTGAGCCCATGCCAGGGCTTGTTTCCGCCAACGCGGCGGAACTAGTGTCTTTCCAGGCTGGATGGTCATAGTGGCCGACAACAGGATATGGGATGGCTCAATTATGAACTGTGGCTCCTCGGATTCTTCCATGGACTCAAAGACCCGTGACAGGCGTCAGCCTTAACATTCTTCCCAGCCGGTCTGTACCACTCCCGGATGGCCTTTAGCTTTTGCGGATCCATACGGAATCCCTGACTGGAGACTATATACCCCAGGTAAGTTTGTAGAGGCAGAGGAGCGGAGAAAGATTTCCCCATGCTAACTCGATTCGTAGTTGCAAGCAAAGACCTTTTAAGTTGGAAGCGGATGATGTCACTATGGGGGGACATCCACGAGGTTCGCGCCCTTACTGGTACAAAGTCTGGAGCTTGCGCGCGCTCTTATCATCAGAAACATGGCGGATCCGCAGTGTCAAGCCAGCCCGGAGATTCCGGGGAGAAGAGGCAAGGAGAAGCCGTGGCAGCATCTGTCCGTCAGACCCGAAGGGAGTCGCCACAAAGGTAGAGAGTGTGGAGCGAGGGTGAGAACAGGCACGAATGCAACAATGTGGTATGTCACCACTACATCCTGTACAACTATATAGATCAGCAAGCACATTGGTGTTTCTTAACACCTGACTCTGGGTACTACTGTTTGCTTTTGCCTACAGCAGATGTGCTGCTATTTGGAGGTATAGCATGACTAGGCTTCCTAACCAACCACACTAATGTCACCATGTGTATGTGGCTGCTAAGAGACCTCACTATCGTTCAAGATTCAATACCTGTGGTAAGAGCATAGGCATTAATTACTCCTGTCACTGTTCAGGGACATATCTGCTCAACATTACGTTTTATGTAGGTACCGATTCACAATTACATATATGGGTAACCAGGCAGCCCCTGAATGTGCACAGCTGAATGTTAGTGGTCCAAAGGTGAGAAGGATCATAAACCTCATGACCTCTGGTACACCTCTGGAAGTGAGCACACCTTACATCACAGTGAAATATTCACCATTGACAATGGCAGTAACCCTTGCAAGAGTTGATACATGGAGGTTGTCAACTAATGAAATGAAGTAAGCAATGCATGCACCATACAGCCCCTTCATATATCCATTCTGTGGCTGCTGTGAAACTGCACGTTGGCAGGCCATAGCAACAGCTTAGGAGCAACAGCCATTCCGCCACTAAAGGATACAGTATGAAGCATAGAGGCCTGGTGTGATGGGTGTTTTCACTGTATCCTGACAGGCGTAAGCATCCCATTTGTGGGGCATTACAGAAATACACATAACAGAGATGGAACATATCTGGAAAAGTGTCTCTTACCTTCAAGCCAACCATCACCGTACAGGCCGGCCTCAAATTTGTGAAACAGAACAGATTGTCTGAGAATAAAGGAATCATGCGCTGCTCCCAGGAACCTGGCCATCATTGCGAGGATCTGCATTCCCGCATAACAGACCACTTGCACGTTGAGGGAGTGGAAGAGCTTTCTGTTGTGGTACGTCTCTTCCCTCCGATGGGGTGGAATGATGGCCACATGAGTGCAGTCAATAGCTCCAATGACATTAGGAAAGTGGGCAAATGCATAGAAACCGCACTTCAAGTCCATCAAGTCCTGCCTGTTGCGAGGAAAGTGTATGTATTGAGGCATGCGGTCTATAACTGCTTCAATGACCTGGTCCAGACATCGTGAAAAGGTGCTTTGGGACATCCCTCGCACAATAGCTACTGTGGATTGGAAAGAGCCGCTTGCCATGAAATGCAGGGTAGCCAAGAGTTTGGTGAGGCCGGGGATAGCACGAGCCCTTCTGGTTAGAGGGTCAAGAGCACCTCGTATGTCTTCCTATAATTCCAGGATAGCATGAGAGCTGAGACGATACCTGGTAATCACTACGTCCTCTGGCATACCCAGCAATGAGATACGTGGAAGAAAGATCCGCTCCCTGTGCCTGCGGCAACGTCACGCCAGAGCCTGCACCAGTGGAGCTGGTACTTCCCGTACATGTCTTGCAAGGGGCCTTGCCCTGGGTCCTGGTTGACCCTCACCCACATCCTGGCATCTGTGGCGGCCCTACTCAGCCATGAAGTGAGCTTGCCAAGCGCACTTGAGACTTTGTAGATGTTGAAGGGAACATTGACCTATTAAGAACAACCCTTTTTATTGGTCCACAATGGTTTTATAGGTGTGTGGGAATTGTTTAAAGTTTTTTCTTACCCTGCGATAATACCGCAGGGTGTGCTACGTGCAGTGAAACAGTCTAATGCATTTGGAAAAGGTGTAGTTATTGGGACCATTATGAACCGCGATTAGAGCACAGCCGTTTTGCTCTGATCACGGTAAGTCCTCCCTATTTTACATTTGTCCCGCCCCAACTCCGCCCCTGAATACTTAATTTAAAATTTGCATTCACACACCGCGATAAGCCCTGTTACTGCGGTGTGCAATCTTATCGCACGCGATACGGCCGTATCGCATGTGATAAGCCCTTTGAAAATAACCCCCAAAGTTAGAGATCTGGGTATTTGGATTGACCCTGAGCTCAATTTTAAAAAACATATATCTATTAGAATTAGAGAAGGCTATAGTAAACTATTAATGCTCAAACGCTTAAAACCACTGTTAAATCCTGCTGACTTTAGAACAGTTTTACAATCCTTAATCTTCACAGGCATAAATTCTGCAATTCTCTTCTGCTCGGCTTGCCACAATCTATGATACGGCCATTGCAGATTCTCCAGAACTTAGCTGCCAGAATATTAACAGGTTGCAACAAGAAGGAACACATAACCCCAATAATTAAATCGCTACATTGGCTTCCAATCGAAAAACGGATCCATTATAAACCCTTTGTATTTTACACAAAGTAATCTATGGGGAACAAGTAGAATGGCTAAATGCAGTTGTCTGACTTCGCACTCCTCAGCGGAATCTCCGATCAGCCAATAAAGGCTTATTGACAATACCATCGGTCTCTTCGGCTTAGAACTTATAACAGAGAGCAAGCCATTTCACTAGCAGACCCTGGACTATGGAATTCCCTTCCAGTACCTGAGGTTACAGGCCGATCTGAAGCTCTTTAGAAAAAATCTTAAAACCTGGTTATTCGAGCAGGCATATGAAGAAGGCATCAGTTTACTTATCACCATACTTAGGGGCCGATGAAATAAGGGGATTAGTGCCTATTCAACGCATGTCTAACGTGGAGTGAATGTAATAGCGCTCTTCACATGCAAATGCATGTTTATCGGCGTTGGTTTTCGTGGCTGTCTGCCGCTAAGGAAAACCAACACTGATAAACCCGGCATTGGTTTTCGTGACTGCTAAAAGCCAATGCCGAGTTTATCGGCGTCAGTTTTCCTTAGCGGTGGACAGCCACAAAAACCAACACTGATAAACTCGGCGTTGGTTTTCAGCGAGAAACCCAAGTGATCAAAAGTTCTCCTCTCTCTCTGGAACCATCGCGCAGCCGGCCCAGCTCGTCCTCCGCATCCTCCATGCGGCACGAGACCCCGGCGACCTTCGTGGCGCGATCCGATCCCTCCCTGGCAGTCAAACTTCCTCCAATCCCGATGCGCTGGGGCACTGCAGGAGGAGAGTTTACTCCCTCCCTCTGCCTCTTCTTCCTGAGCGGGGGGGGGGGGGGGGTTTGATCAGGTGCTGCTGCGGCTCCCCTTCAGCTTCATAGCGAGTGAGCGCACACCCCCACCCATCCAGACGTCTGTGCGGGACACTTGCTGGGTTTATTGGCATCAGTTTTCGTGACTGGTATACGGCAGTCATGAAAACCGTTTAGGTTCACATGCACAACCCATGCGTGGGGCGCCATGCATGCATTAAGAGAGCAGGCGCTGACTGTTCAGCGCCCGCTTTCTAAGCGACTTTATTGCATCTGCCCCTACTTTGCACAATTTGTTTTAATTTCTTTTTATGGATTATTTTAAACCATCTCTATATATTTTTCTACTTTATTGTTATTATGCTTAGATCATTTATTTGAACTTTTATTGTTTGTTCATTAGAAAATTTGTTGTCATTTCAATTCGTAGCTTGATTATTCATGGTGTGTATTTTTTCCTTTTACCGATCATTATGATTTTATCTATTATTTTTATTCATTTTATTGAATTTATGTACCAGTTTTATTATTTGTAAACCGTTGTGACAGCTAGCTCAAAATATCAGTATAAAAAAGCCTAATAAAAAAGTAAATAAATAACAATGTGCATTTATTTTAAATGATTAAGGAAAATGTGCAAATTTTTAGTTTGTTCCAAACGAAAAAAATTGAAAATAGCTTCCAATAAAAACCTAAAAGGACCAGCCTGGTCCTTTTGCTGAGGCCTGGGCCCAAGCCCGGGCCCAGTGCCAATGAGGCCGGGTCCTGTTTCTGAGGCCCAGGCCTAGGAACAGGCCTGATGCTAAAACTCCTCCTGAGCCCAGGTCTCATTGCCAAAACCAAAGCCTGGGTCTAGGTCCGATATGGGAGCTCAGTCTGAGGCCGTGTCATATCACTAGGCCCAGGTCCAATGCTGGGCTCCAGCCAGATGCTAGGTCCCATTGTCAAGACCTCGCCTAGGCCTAGACCTGACACAGAGGTTTGGCCCAAGACCAGGTCATTTATTTATTTTATTTATTTAAATCTTTTTCTATCCCGTCGTGAAGGTGGGTACCATCACAACGGTTTACAGTAAGGCACAAAAATTAATGCTATTAAAAATCTATCAGTTTACACAGGTGCCATAAGGTTCGGTAACATAGTTTTTAATCAATGTTAGTTGTTAAATGAGGGTGAGATATCTCAAAATATTTTCTCTATATGTAAAATTTGAAAATATTAATAAATAAAGAACTAAAAAAAAAAAAAAAAAAAAATGAGGGTGAACACTATCATGTCCAGGTCAATTCTATAGCAGTTTTGAGTCTAGGACTCATTCTATAAATGTAACTTATCCTTTACTGATGAATTCTATTAAAAAAAACATACACCCTTAGTGATTATCACTGTTTGTGTGGGTGTTTTGTACCTTGCACTTCCCTGGTTTGAACCTTGCATTCCCTGGTTTGAACCTTGCATTTCCCTGGTTTGAACCTTGCATTCCCTGGTTTGAACCTTGCATTTCCCTGGTTTGAACCTTGCATTCCCTGGTTTGAACCTTGCATTCCCTGGTTTGAACCTTGCATTTCCCTGGATTCTATTCTCCCTTCTATTCACCAAGACCCAGCTTGATGCCAGGGCCCTGCTCAAGGCCAGATCCTATTGCCGAGTCCTGGACCTGAGCCCAGATCTAGACCCAATCCTGCAGCCCTGCCTGAAATCAGTTCTTGTCGCCAAAGCCAATGCTTAGGCCCAAGCTTGTTGTTGGGGTTTAGCCCAAGCCTGGATCTTGTTGCTGAGGCCTGGGCCTAGACCTAGACCTGGGCCTAGACCTAGGCCTGGAACTAGGCCTAAGCTCGATGCCAGAGCCTGGCCTGAGGCCAGGTCCTATCACTGAGGCCCAGGCCCAGACTTTTCATAGTCTTCTCTTTTTTTCCATCCAATAAAAACAATGCCATCCATCCAAAGGACATGCTGCAGTAAGGCCAATGAAGCACCTTCCTCCCAAGTGGATGGTCCATTTTGATATACAGTCGCACAGCAAAATGGCACCATCTGCTCAGAAAAAGGCACCACAGTGGCATCATTGCAGCGTGTTCTTTTGGCAGATGACATTATTTTTATTTGACAAAGAAAGAAGACAGCATAAGGCCTGTCCCTGAGCCTTTGGGCAAGGACCTAGGCCTAGGCCCTGTCTTCAGTGACAGCACCTGGCCTTGGACCTGGGCCTATGCCTCAGCCTCAGGCTAGGCCAGAACTGATGTTGGGTCTAGGCCTAGGTTTCGATCTCAGGTTGGGCCCCAGTATTGGACCTGGACAAGCAATGGGATCCGGTCTATGGATTGCTTCCCCCATTGACTTCAATGTAAAACATGAAAGCAAATGGAAATATTGTTTTTTTGCAACTAACCTGACAAATGACTGTGACTTCTGAAATGAATGTATTAAGTGAAACACATTTTTTTACTCTGCACACCCCTACTTTCAGTATCCCCTTCCTCTAAATTCTGAATCAGTAGGATTGTGAAAGATCTGCTGTAGACCCTGGTCAGAATGAAACAGGGTGTGCTGCACTAGCTTTGACTAATGATCCTCCACACTCCACACTACTGACACCCTAATTTTTCCACAGCGATAAAAAAACTAAGAAGAGGATCGGTGTAGAAAAGGAATTTATTAGATCTTGTCCGACTCAGGGCGAGTTTTGCTCACAAATGGAGCTGCCTCAGGGGCTGTGTAAAAGAGCTCTTGATAGAATGACTTCAGTCAGTAAACAGCAAGATATATGTATGCTATCAACTCCACAGGCAGGCATATATTTAAACATTATTCAGTGTTAGATGTCGAATCGATTCGCACATTGCAAACTCGGTATTGAAAAAAATTGTGCTTAATACTGGAAGCCAAGCTGCAGCGCGTGGTGGAGTACAATGGTCACTATAGATCCTCTTCTTCGTTTTTTTATCGCTGCATAGCAATCTTGGATCGGCTTCCGCTTTGTTTTTTGGGACCAAGCCTAATTTTTCCTCCTTCTGTCCCTGCACCATACCAACAGTGGAGATGGGAGCAGGCAGTTGCTATTCCTGTTTATAACCCAACCCTGCATCTTTAGGTGGTTTCCGTCTCTGAAAAAAATAGTGCTTGATTTTGGCCGGGGGACTTACGCTGCTGATCCAATATAGCTACTAGCACCACTGCTACTAATACTGGCCAAAGCTCTCACTGGCACAGCCTTCCTTTGGATAAGTTTATATCCTCTCCCATTCCCAGTCCCAGGTCTGCCTCTCAATGTCATTGGCATGATAGACTTTTTTTTTAGAAAGATATCACCAACATAAGAAGTTTTATAATGTTACAATCTACACCCTACAATGAGTAAACATACACACAGTAGACAGTCACTATTGTTAAAAACAGTAATGCACAGCTGGACTATGTATTTACTATCTCAGACTCTGTCTATTGCTGTACTGTGCATCACACCATCACTCTGGCACAGAGAGAAAGAGAGCAAGCTGTTAAAGTGCACAGCACATATTGAAAACACAGTCTCTGTCAGACAGTTTACCTTTCCTAAAGACACACACTGCAGCAGTCTGAAAGTGATTGTTTCTGCTCTCAGTCCTGCTGCTATATTGGAGCATTCTAAAAGTAAGTTTACAGCTCCTGCTAGCACTGCACAGTGCACAGCATTATGCAGCCGTAATACTCATAGTAGCACTGATGCAGGTCCTGAATTCACTTTCCCAGTGGCAGGGGATAGTAGAATATAGACGCAAATGCAGATATTCATATAATATAATAAGAATATTTTATATAAGCTATAAGTAGGCCATAAGCTGGAGTGGAGAAGCTTAGGAGGTCATTTTCTATCGCTTATCGCGTGAGATAGCTTGCTGGGGGCGGAGTTGGGGCAGTGCGGGGAGGAGTCGGGGCGGCAAGGAGGCGGACGCTGCGATGTCTTCGCTGACAGCGGTAAGGTAAGCACCGTTATCGTCGCCAGTAGCGCACCCAATAGCGCCAACTTTCATGGTGGCGCTATTGGATACGAAAGCCAGCAGCGATAACACCGCAGTGGTGCGATGGCTGCCAGCTTTCGCAGGCCTGCCCCCCGTTTTCGCTGGATTCACCATTCTGCGTTTGAATGGTGAATCCAGGCCTTAGTGGTTATAGCAGCAGACTATAAACCAGCAAATCCTGGGTTCAAATCCCACTGCTAATCCTTGTGGCTTTACTTGCCTTTGCAGGTACAATCTTAAGGGTTTATTTACTAACAGGTCTATCCAGTACCGAGCGGTAGGAAGAGCTGCGTTAGTGCCTGGCGCACCCGCAGTTGCCGCACGCACAGTGCAGCTCACCTACCGCTCGATCCTGAACTATAATTTCATGTAAATGTAAACCGCGTCCGTGAAGCGTTAGGCCCGCGCAACCCATTTTACTGGATAGAGCGCCTATACAGTATCCTGGGTGCGCGGGCCTAACGCTTCACGCCACGCTGGTATCTGTCATTTCAAATGTCATTTGAAATGACAGATACCAGGAAGTCGGGACTGCCAGTCCCCCCTCCCCTCCTCCCGAAGCAGGGCGCGAAAAGCAGCCTTGCTCCGGGAGGAGGGAAGAAGGGGCTGGCAGTACGAAGCGGCGAAGCAACTTACTTTTGCAGCCCCCTCCGGACATCGGACATCGGACCTCTCCTGCCTCCCGCGCGACTTACTTTTTTTGCAGCCGTCCGGCCATCAGGAAGAACGGATCGTGGCTCCCCTGCCTCCCGGGGAAGATGGATGCCAGCACGGGGGTAGGCGGCCCCTGGGCATGCAATTGGCCGCTCAAGACGTGATGTCACATGCCGTGACGCCAAACGTCGTGACGTTACGTCTTGAGCAGCCAATTGCATGCACAGGGGCCACCTTCCCCCGTGCTGGCATCCATCTTCCCCGGGAGGCAGGGGAGCCACGATCCGTTCTTCCTGATGGCCGGACGGCTGCAAAAAAAAGTAAGTCGCGCAGCGGGAGGTAGGAGAGGTCGGATGTCCGATGTCCGGAGGGAGCTGCAAAAAGTAAGTTGCTTCGCCGCTTCACACTGTCAGTGTCTCTTCTTCCCTCCTCCCGAAGCAGGGCGTGAAAAGCCTTGCTCCGGGAGGAGGGAAGAAGAGACACTGACAGTGTGAAGCGGCGAAGCGACTTACTTTTTGCTTTTACGTTTTTTTCGCGCTTTTTTTTTTTTTTTGCTTCGGGAGGAGGGGAGAGGACTGGGGCTGCCCCGGAGACCGGCACCCATGATCGCGGCCGGGGCAGGTGAGCGGGGGCTGGGGGAAAGCTTGCCGCCTACCCTTACCCCTGCCTCTACTGCAGGGGTAAGGGTAGGCGGTAAGTTTGCAGGTTAAACGCGCGACAAAACGTCAGGGAAAGATAGCGATAGTCGGGGCGCGGGTTACGGGATGCTAGGGAATAGCTAATTTGCTCGTTTGCATGCAATATACATGCGCGTGCGGAAGGGGTTGCCCAGGGATTTAGGACGTGGTAGGAGTAGGTTAAAGGGGATTCGGGATCGCAGGAAGGGCTAACGCGGGTTAGGAGCGGGTTAGAAGCGGGGTAAACGCGGCCGCACTTTACTGGATAGACCTGTAAAGGCTTTATCCGATTTTGTGTCTTTGGGAAAAATGCTTAGTAATAGGGCTCTTACCCTGGGATTCATCAGTCCGCAGTGCTGCCAGGACATAACCCCGCCCAAACCCTGCCCACACTCCTCCCCCGCTCCTCCCCGTCCCCTGATTTAATTTGTACTGCCACAATAACAGCACATTGCAGTTTAAAGAACGACCCTGCTAGTTTGTAAGTGCCAGAAAGCAGAATATAAATCAAATAATTGATATTACAAAGAACTATGCAGCTGTGATACAGAGATAGAGAAGCAGTGTATGTGTGAGTGTCCTGAGTTTTTCCTTGATGCTTAAGTGGTTAAGTCGTGTTGCTCTTCATTTGCATTTGCCTTGTGCATATCATTTGGCTCTCACACACAAGTGAGAACTCAGGACCAAAGGAGATAAACCTATCGCTTTGAAATACAAAGAAGCATTTGGCTTCACTGAGTCTGCTAAGGAAGAGTCAATTATAGTATAATATTATTCAGAGGATAATTGGGCCTCTTCATACCAAGCAGCTTGATGAAATACATTGTGGGTACTGTCAGCACCACACAGCAGTGCATGGAAGCAGTGACAACACTTATTTTTCAATTCTTTTTCTAAAAAATGTTTCACTAACAAATCTTTTGAGAGTATAAGCCGGGAGCTTCTCAATCTGTCTACTGATTCTCTGAACTGCAACACAGAAATAAGTGAAAAAGCTTTCACTTTACTGAGTCTCAAATGAAAAACAAACAGGGTCATTCTTTAAACTGCGATGTGCCGTCATCGCGAGCCTTCGAGCCTTATGGCACGCATCACGGCAATACAATTAAAATCCAGGGAAGGGGAGGGTTTGGGTTGGGGTTATGGCCCAGCAGCGCTGCCAAGGATAATGTTTTCCACATTATCGCCGGCAGTACCGCAGGATATAACACTTTTTTTTACTGTGGTGCTATGGGAGCAAAAGTGTGCTATATTTATAGCAGAAGGATGAGTCCCAGGGAAAGAGAGAAAGACAAGCCAGGATAGGCTGGTGAAAAAGCTGCTTGCAGGTGATTGGTCCTTCTCCTTGCCCCATCCCTCACCTGGTCCAGGCTGATACTCATTTAAAATATCAAAAAAAAATGAGGAACATATACCAGTTTCCACTAGAGATGTGATTCAGCCGAACCTTTTGGTTCGGCCTTCGTTATCGTCCCACTGCGGGAAATTTCGTTTTCCCGCGGTTCGGGACGATTTTATTTCAGATGCCCACGAACCGAAGCCTGAAACCTGCCCCAACCCTTTGAATTCAATTATTACAACGGGGGGTTGTAAAACAAACAAACAAACCCACCCCAACCCTTCAAATTTAATTAATTGCAACCCCCCCTCCTGACCCCTCCAAAACTTGCCGAAATTCCCTGGTGGTCCAGCGGGGGTCCCGGAGTGTTCTCTACCTCTCAGGCCATGTCAGTAATCAAAATGGTGCCGATGGCCTTTTGCCCTTACCATGTGACAGGAGCTATCGCTCACATGGTAGGAGCAATGGATGGCTGGCGCCATCTTAAAAAATGGCACGGTCCATCCATTGCTCTTACCATGTGACGGGGCTGACTAATGGCACGAAAGCCTCTGTCACATGGTAAGGGCAAAAGGCCATCGGCACCATTTTGATTAGTAGCAGCTGACGGCCCGAGAAGGGGAGTGCTCCCGGGACCCCGCTGGACTGCCAGGGACTTTCAGTAAGTCTTGGGGGAGGGGGGGTGTCAGGCAAGTCTTGGGGGGTCAGGAAGGTGGAGGGTTGCAATTAATTAAATATGAAGGGTTGGGGTGGGTTTGGGGGGGGGGTTATGTGCCCTTTCTCCCCCACCCCTAAAAAAAATAAGAAAACCACACAAAATTTTGTGGGTTTTCTTATCATTTCGTCGCCCCCCGAAATACAACGAATAGGTAATATGGTCTCTATTTCCTATTTTGTCACAAACAAATGCACATCCCTCGTTTCCACTCTCCTTAACTCCTTTCAAACTGGTATCATATACAGCAGCAATTTGCAAAGGTGTTAATGAGAGTAGAAACCGGTGGCTGTTCCTCATGTAAGGTCCTTCAGTTTTTGATTTTGAATACATTCTTGTGTGGACCAGTCAAACACCTTTATATGTTTAGGTGAAACTATTAATTAAAAAAACAAAAAAAACAAAACATACATTGTTTAACTCTTGCCCCATAGACTTTAATGGCAACAAAACAATTTGGAGTGAAAATGAAACCGGTTTTTCATTGGCAGTGCTTCTGTTTTTATTTTATTTATTTTTAATTAAAAGAATTTATATACCACAAATTAAGCAGGATCTGTCTGGCTAAGCGGTTTACAAGTATATAAACATACATAATAAAATACACAAATTAAAACAAGTATACTATGTCAAATAAAACAATACATCCAAAACGTTAAAACTAGTTTAGTTGCAAACAAAAAGAAAAAAACCACGTTTCTTGCTGTGCGTTTTTCATTTTGTTTTGACGCAAATACGTATCCTTATATACTATCCAGGTCCAGCCAGGTAAGTTCGAACCCTTAGGTAGGCCTGGACCTTCGCTCCAGTACCGGATTTCCTAGTGGATGTGGTGAGTATGTGCCTAGGGGCCCCTGTGCTTTGCAGGGACCAATAATGAAAAGTGTTTGGTGGTGGTGGAGGAAGAGCTCCACAGTTTCAAATCAGAGCAGTGCAATCCTCTCCCTCTCTTCTGCCAGCAGGAGAGGAGGCAGGTGAGGGGGATCGAGAAGGTGTTGCAGATCCTGCTCCTCAGGGGTGCAGGAGAGGTAAATCTGGCCCTGCCTTTCTCGGTGCTTACATCTCGGGGAGTGGGGGGTAAATGTATAGTCCTGTGGGAGAAGGAACAATAAACTTGCTTTCAGAATGAGAAAGTCTAAAACGTCAACAGCTCCAAGACTGGGCTCTCCCCCTTAATCCTTTTTTTTTTTTCAGTTTTCTTTTATTGGGTATTTTAGAATATTCAATAAACTACAGCCATCACGCAAATTATAAGTACACAGATATGAGCAGAAATCACAAAATAAAAATACCTGAATCAAAATGTGCTGACCCTAATTTCACAGTATGATCTATCAAGGTCCCTGGTGATGTGCAGCAGCTCAGGCCTAATTACGTAGCGACGGTTAGAAAATTCTGGTGTACTAGCATATTTGCATAACTTTGCATGTGATTTATGTTAAAAGAAATACAAACATTTTCTAACCTTTGATGTGTGTATTTGGGTAATTTATTTTTTTTAATCTTTCTCCATTCTAGTTCTCCCTCCCTTTTTACTCTCCATTTCTTTATTTCTCACTTCTGTATGTTTCTCTTTTTTTCCTTTCTTCTCCACTCTCTCTGTCCAAATGTGCCTCTCTTAAATCTCACCTGCCTCTAATCCTCCAGTCTCTCCTGTTTCCCCTTCTTCCAGTACTTTCCTCTACAAGTTCCTCTTCTCTCTCGCCTTCTCTGTTCCTTTCCCAGAATTCATTCTCTTGCTGCTTCTCCAATCTCTCACTCCTCTCTCTCTCATGTCACCTTTCCTGTCCCCTCTAGTCTTTTATTTTCCTCCTCCTCAATAGCCCTGTCACTCTCGTCCCCTCCCCAAATAGCCTCCCATTCTCTCCCCTCTGGTAGTATTTCCTCCTCTCTTTCTCTCAGTTCTTATGTAGAACCTGGTTGGAAGTAGGCAGCTAGTGGCCTCCTACATTAGGAGAAAGGCAGCCCAGCACAGCGGAAGGAAATGATTGCAGATGGCAGAGTAGCATAAGGAGAATGAAGGAGCGGATGGCAGGAGGGAGGTAGCATGGTAAGACTGAAGAGGAACAGCTGGTAGGAAGGAAGCAGCTCAGGGCAGTGCAAGATAGTAGCAGTAACATTAGTATTTGGGCTGGCATAGCTATCAGCTCACTCTAGGCTTCAGCAGAAGGGAGTCAGTAAAACGACCAGCATACAAGAGTTCTGGAAAATAACATGCGTTAAAAAGAATTAGCATGGAATTAGTATCTGCTCATTTATTGTATTTATTACTTGCAATTAATGCATGTTGCTTATCCCAGGGAATATGACAAGCTGCAGTTCCAGCCATGGCCACAAGGTAGCAGAATCATCTAAGATTCTAATGAGATGAACAAAGACACAAACATCATAACTGACTTTTATTTATATTAGATAGACAAGTAACCTTTCAAACTTAATGAAGTTTTGCAAATCAGATCCTAAAATAGCACCTCTGGGAGCATATATAATAATTATATTAAGTCGGCCAGTCACACAATTTAAGAAGGACTCTAGACACAGATTACTGATTCATTAATGAGGATAGAGGCCTCGTGTTCTTCAGCTGCTTGCCATGGGAAACTATATCTGAGGGAACATAAAGTAATCATTCTTTAATCTCTTCATCAGATGGATGGTATGCATATGGGGTATCTCTTCCACTCCGGCCTCATTGGACTCTGGACTTCCCTTGGGCTTTCTTCTCTTATCTTTGGATTCCTGTTGGATAATGGGGGCATCCATGTTTCTCCCTTCCTGGGCAGTGGCTGTTCAGAGTCTGATCATTGAGTTTAGAACCAGGAAAGAAACAATAATCTCCAACCTGTTGCAGGAGGACTGGACTTTTGTTGTCAGGCACAAACATGATGATTATCATCTAGCCGTTCTCCTGAATCTTTGGAAACACCCAATTCCTGGACATTAGTAGGAACCCCAAGCTGTGGGATGGTTAATGTATTGGCTAGGGCAGGAGAAATTTCTACATAGCTTTCAAGTAACTTGGGAGGGGCTTCAGCACCACACTCTCCAAAGTCTATAAATGGAGGCAACCTCTGTCCATTGCATTCATTCTTGCTGGAAGAAGAGAGGATATCTGAACTCATCTGGGCAGAAAGACTCTTCTGTGGCTCAGTTGATTCTAGGGAAAGCAAGGGGATGAACTGTTCTTGCCCTGGTGGGGTGCCATCACATATCCCATTGAGCACTGCAAAGTTTGCAAGTTGGTTTGCGTATTCTCAGGTGTCAAATTTTCAGTAGAGATATTCCCAGCCTGGAATGCCCCATCCACTGGTGCCTCTGCTGTTTGATGATCTTCTGCCATGGTGGATGGGGTCGAATTTATAAAAGCTTCGGATGGGTTCACACATATCCGAGAGAAGGGGGTAAAGGGCAAGTCCCAAACTGTGAATCATCCAGCAATGGTGGTGGGTTCTCAGTCACACCAGAGGTAAGATGGTGTATCCTGTGAGCCTTTGTGCCAGTTCTTCCCTGGTCTTGGCCAAGGTAAGCTCTGAATGAAAAGTATTCAGTGTGCATGCTTGGGGACACAGTAAGTATGGACCACTGTAAGCCAAAGCAGTAAAAGCATTGTGTTCTGAGCTCTGACTGGATATAGCACCCTGAATACTGAGTTTCGTTTTTGGAGATGACTTGAAATCAGGGTTGTCTGTGGGTTCAGTGATCCTAGGAGTGCCCTGTCTGTGTTCTAGTGAGGGGAATGGCTGACACATCTGTTCCATCTCCTGTGTTGCCAGATGTGGTATCTCACACTTCTTTCCTTCCACAGCCATGTCTGAGTCATTATTTTCCTTCCTATGATAAAAGAAAAGAAGCAAGGTATGAATCAGCTCAAACTGAGGAGATTCCCACGACTGAGCAGCTATTAATGGTTGTCTACCAAACAGTTCACAGGGCCATGGGACAAAATGCAAACGATAACACATAACATGTTATTAGGTAAATGCCATTTCTTAAGTTCCCTCCCTCCCTCTCTGTATATATTTATATTCCTCTCTCCCCCCTCCCCCCCCATCCATTCCTCTAAGCATGCTTTGATTAAAGGCTGATGGTGAGGTCATTTGGGGAATAGGAAATAGTATTTAGGTTCTGCGTTTGATGCTTTTGTTTTCCCTTTGGTTGGGTTGGGGAAAATTTTACATACCCTTCCAGCACTAGAGGGCAACTGCATAAGTCCTCTTTCTCCAAAGACTGGGTTTGAACAAATCTGAACCGCCAGAAGTTGAGGAATCATCAGATATCCCCTCTAAAAGCATAAGGAGAAAACAATGTTCACATTCATTTACACAGTAAGTGGTCCAGTACAGTTCTGAAAAGATGGGGAAGGCCTCTGGAAATCTGAGACCAGAGAAATTCTCTCTGTCTCTCTTCCCTGGCTCTCTGCCTTTCTTACTCAATTATACCCTTGGTTCAAAGCATTATTTAGGAGGCCTGGTGCACTGAAGATTTTCTCTATAGACAAAAGATGGACGCACTCCCTTAATTCAGTTCAAGATGTTACTGAGAGTGATAGAGGATTGTATGGTCTACTCCTACTAAAGAATTTACATATGGACATTTTTCTGTACCCTGTATCCCTACTGGGACATTGACATGGAGTCTGTAATCTGCTGGTTCCTGTATTCTAATCTTACCTGTAGGTAGGTGATAAACAGTTTACTCTTCCCAGGATTCGGGATTGTATCTTCCCAGTTCCTCTTTGCCCTGGAAAAGTAGGAGCATTTTAAAGTATGAGATTCACCCTGATTAGTTTCATAAGGAAAACGTACTCCCCCAAATGCAAAAAAAAAACCCCATGAAGGAGATAAATTCTAATTTTGGGAAGCAGGGGCTGGAGAGAAAGACGGCGGATGTCTGCCAACAGTGCACATTGCAGGCTTTCACATGTTTCCCCCAAATTTTCTTTTACCTGAAGATGGTCAAGAAGAAAGGCAAAGCTTGAGACTTTCCAACAGAACAGCAGCCCTGTCGCCATATCGACTTATTAACCATTTCTTTGTGTAGTCTGAGGAGCCACTTAGGTGTTCTCAGGGAGAGCTCCTTAAGAAGAGGCAGCAGAGGAAAGTGAGTCACTGTCCTCTCTGGAGTCAGAGATGTCTCTTTACTCTGAGATTTAAGTCAGGCCCCATGGAAACAGCTTCCTGCTGCCCAATAAAGCCATTTAGCTGAGCGCCAGCCAATCTGTAATATCTAGGAGTGCGGCCTGAAAGACTTCCTGGACTAGCCTTCTCCCTGCTGTTTCAGCAGAGTCCAGGATCCTGGCTGGTCTATTGGTTAGGACTCCTGTCTTAAATGTTATGGCTGACAGTAGTTCAGGTCCCTGTTGGGATCTTATTCTGACAACAGCTGATAGAAGGGGGCCTGTGATTGAGGTGCTGGGGTTTCTGACAGCAATAAAGATGGCTTATAGAAAGGAATAGCTTCAGTTTTGAAACTATCTCAACCTTCCATTCCTCTTGTGTCCAGAGTTAGTTCTTACCTTCCCCCTTTAGTTAAGAAGGATAAGGATCAAATTTAGACTTCACAAATTTCCTTTTGATTTCTTAAATCTGGCACAGTTTTAGGAATGAAGTGAAGAGAAACCTGTCCCAGTTTTAGAGATTTGCACAGAGATTTGGCTCTTCATTTGTTTTTCAAACATCAGGGGAAAACTCAGTTTCTGAATAGCAAGATCAGAGCCTTTCCACAGCCATGCAGAAGAAGCATAGAAAATATTTATGGTTAAGACCGAGAGTGTATCAGATTCAAACTCTTTTTTTTTTGCTTAATTTTCCTTGTAAGTTTGTTGTTAAGTATTTTTCTGTTAGATATCTATTTTACAAACCTGCCTCGTTGGGCTTTTGTGAATAATTTATCGGTCCAGGTACCGGTTGCCGCTTCTTCTCCCATTGCTGCTGTTCCTATTTAAGTTCTTTGATGTCCTGACTGGAATTATGGCTGGCATAGCAGGTCTTTGATTTTTTTTCTTTCCTTTTTATCATTTTGAGTGGTTATTGCCTGCAATTTATGTTTTTCCCTCTAAATTTGGTGGACTACTACCGTAGTATCGATGGATTGGTTTTTCTTCTTTTGCTTTTCTTGAAATATTGTATGAGATTGATTTCTTTTTGGATGCAGTTCTGTACAAGAATTTTTGTTTGGTTGTGTCTTTAAAAATATGAAAAAAAAATGGTAAAGAGGCAGGAATGGCTCCTTTTTGAGGAAAGGCTAAACAGGTTAGGGAAATTCAGGTAGGAAAAGGGAGATGATAAAAATCATGAATGGAATGGAACAGGTAAATAGGGAAATGCTATTTACTCTTTCAAATAGTACTAGGACTAGGGAATATTCCTTGAAACGAACAGGTAGCAGATTTCAATGAATGAGAAAGTATTTTTTCTCTTAATATCAATCAAGCTGTGGAATTTGTTGCCAGAGGATGTGGCCGAAGTATCTAATGCAGATGGGTTTAAAAAAAGGGGTTGGATAAGCTCCTGGAGCAAAATCCATAAACAATTTTAGCACAGAACTTTGGATTGCATGGCCTATAAATATTTTAAATAAATAAACCTATCGTATCTCTGGGATTGAGCAACAAGAAATTGGATCTACCTTTTGTAATTGGCCATTGTCGGAGACATGATGCTGGGCTTAATGGACCTTGGATCTGACCCAGAATGGCACTTCTTATGATCTTATATGTAGATGTTACACACACCATCCCATAACTCCCCACAAATTATTGTTATTACTAGTATTAAACCCCTTCAAAGGATGGGCAAACACTATGAAATATAGACAGTACATAACTGACATGTAGTAGTAGTAGTAAAGAGTGCACGCTGAGCTCCGGTTTACTATTTGGTAGTACAGAGTGATTTGACTATTCAGTAGAGCTGAGCAGAGCTGAAGAGCACAGCCAGAGAGAGGGGCAGAGCTCAATTTCCAAATGTGGTAGTAAAGAGTGGATTGGACAATACAGAGAGAGAGGGGGAGTGGTTGAACTGAAGAACTGGGTGGAACTGAAGAGTACAGGGAAAGAGGGAGGAGCTCAATTCCCATACAGAAAGAAGGGCAGAACTGGAATGTATAGAAAGGGGAAAGGCAGAGTTCAGTTTGCATACAGGCTATACAGGTATGGGGCAACTTTCCTCTTTATTATAGTTAAATTATTATTGCACGATATGGTTATGCAGTCATATTATAGTCTTCCCGAAACCCTGAGTGCTTATTCTAGTCACTTACAATCAGTGGCGGATTCACGATGTCGGACCGGCCCGGGTATTCGCCGCCCAGGCCGGCCCAGGACACATCACGTGGTCTGCCGAGCACGGCTCTGTCACGGCCGCGCACGGCAGACCACGTGACTGGAGCGATCGGCCCACCGGGGGATGCCTGATCCCCCGATAGGTCAATCCGCCCCTGCTTACAATGAGCCATTCTCTCATGATAACCCTATCCATCTGCTGCATTTACATCTGCACTCACCTTTTCAAATATCTATATCCAAATGGGGCACAGATGAAAAGCAAGATTATGCCAACTGGAATCAAAGACAGCAGCAGCAAATCCTGAGCTAAAATCTCTAAAGATAGAAATAAATACATTAAAATTCACATCTGAATGAAATATTTTATGGCAGAAATATTTTATGTTATCTAATACAGGGGTGGGCAATTCTGGTCCTCGAAGGCTGCGAACCATTTGGGTTTTCAGGATATCCCTAATGAATATGCATGAAATAGATTTGCATATACCTGAGGCAGAGTATATATAAATCTCTCTCATGCATATTCATTAGCATTATCCTGAAAACCTGACTGGTTTGCGGTCCTCGAGGACTGGAATTGCCCATCTCTGGTCTAGTCTGTGGCCTTTCTCCCAGCCTGAGGCAACTCAGCATGAATAGAAAATGCAATTGGTGAGATTTCATCATATATGTGTGTATAGGGTCGACATAAATTTACCTGATCCCAGGCCAAGAAGATTAAAAAATCCATTCAAATCTTGAATTTTTGGGCAAAGCGTGGCTCATATACAGTGAGCCTCAAATTGCTTGAACAGTCCTTACTACAAGATTTACCCCAAATTTTTATTTTAAGCAGATTTTCACCAGGGAACCAAAACACTTCAGTAAATATGTCAAGTCATAGAAATGCTTTCATATTGCTGCCTCATTTAAGCACTGCTCTATTTGGTTACCTTAGCAAATATACCAAATCCACCAGATCCAAAGACTAGATGCTATGAGCCTCAGATCAAGGGTTATGAGAGCAAGAACTATCTAGTCAGCCAAAAGGAGGTGTCATTATTATGAGTTATTCCGAACTATAGTTTGACACTATAGGTCACTGCTATTTGCTCAGTATCAAACAAGGTACTATATTCTTTCTCCATGCTCTTGAAAATCTCAAACAGAGATAAGGAAAAAGGAGAAGAATAGAGTTGACTCATCCATCTGGAGCTCCTGGCCCACCCTCTAGTCCAGGGTGGGCAATTCCGGTCCTCGAGGGCTGCAAACCAGTCGGGTTTTCAGGATATCCCTAATGAATATGCATGAGAGAGACCTGCATACACACTGCCTCAGTTGTATGAAATCTATTTCATGCATAATCATTAGGGGTATCCTGAAAACCCGACTGGTTTGCAGCCCTCGAGGACCGGACTTGCCCACCCCTACTCTAGTCAGATGTAAGAGCTCTTTTCGGAGTTCAGGAGCCAAGATGTGGCCCATGCTCCCAGGATTCTTTCCTGGCATGGGAAGAAATGCCTTTCAGGACCCTTAGTCTTCTGGAATGTCTTCTGGTATCCATACCAAGCATTAACATGTTTAAAGGTTAACCTTCCTCTACCTCCCTTCGTCCCTGGCACTGGCAGACAGATCAACGGCAGAGACTGAAAGAAGCAGAAGGGAAAGGGAGAAATAGGGGGTCAGGAATAAGAAGAAGGGAAGATGACAGTAAGAATGGGGAAGAAGAAGGTGGATTATGATGCACCCCTCCACCATCTGTACCATGCATTTTAAAACCCTAAATCTGCCCACCTGTGTTATATATCTGGATGCCGGGGTATGACACTTGCTCCATGGATTATGAAATGCTTGCATTGGCAGCCTTATTTAGTAAGAAGACAAGCTATTATTGAATAGATGTTCCATTCGTTTGTTGGACACAGCCCCTGACGAAGCACCAAAACACGACTCGTGTCGGAATGGTGTCTACATTTAAATGTCAAGTTTATGGACTATACATGAGTAAAGTGTCATCTATTTAAAGACTATTTTATATGCAATTTATAAAAATTCTCAAAAAAAAGGGCAAGAGGGAAGTGATCCCCTTTAAGCTTCCAAATTCACGAGACCTATGATTAAAGTTTTGGAACGTCAGCACATTTGGTGCTTTTCACATAGTTATTTATCACTCTTAAATGAGAACTTTGTATGCTCAAGTTATATGATGGTCTCTGGATTTGAGGATTAAGTCTCTTTCAAAAAGTTTGTACCTTCCGATACAATAATTTACCTGTGTGCTTTTTAATTACATATAATTGGCGGTATGATGGTGTCACCACTGTGTTTCTATTTTGATGAGATTTTGTTATTCTTCTGCTAAATTTGGAAGTATATTCAATAGTACAGCTGCACTACTGAATAAACCAGGTATCTTAAAGTTAGCCAGTTAACTTTATCTTGCTAATTTTAGGACAGCTCTTTGGCCCAACCAGAATTAGCTGCTTAGGGCTGGATTTTCAAACACCACAGGGATTTGTGAATCCCATGGTAATGGTGGGCGGGGGGTGAAGCAGGGGGTGGACCTGCGAAAGCCGGCAGCGATCGCACCACGGCGGTGCGATCATGCTGGCTTTCGCAAACCAAAAGCACCACCGTGAAAGGTGGGGCTATTGTGCACGTTACTGATGGCAATAAGGCTCTTTACCTTTTCGCCGTCAGCGATGAGTTTTCGGCATCCACCCCCGGGCCACCCCGATTCCTCCCATTCCGGTGCGGACACTGCCCAGAACCCGCCATGATCTAGATATCGCACGCAAAAAAAAGGGAAAGGGCAGGGAGGTAGGGGAAGGGAAGAGAAGTGGGGTTGGGGTAGGGGTAGGGAATGGGGGAAGGCAGCACAGCTCGGTGCGGGCTCAGCGTGCACAAGGTGCACAATTGTGCACCCCCTTGCGTGCGCTGACCCCTGATTTTATAACTTGTGCGCGCCTGTGCGCGCGCAAGTAATAAAATCGGGCATACATGTGCGCTCGCCGGGTGGCGCGTGCACATGTACGCCGCATGCACTCCTTTTAAAATCTACCTCATTGGGTACACAAGTCAACAGTCTCCAGAGTTAGCCAAGGTGGCTCAGTACTATCTTTCCTGTCCACCAACCAGCATGCCAAGTGAACGTGTTTTCTCAATGGCAGGGGACATTGTGAGCCCTCATCACTCAAAGCTGGTGCCAGACTTGAGGGGAAATTTGATGTTTTTAAAAATCAGTCTGCCTTTGCAGGGCTTTCCAGAATTCCCATGCAAGTGGCAAGATGACTGAAAACAACTGGAAAGTCTTGCTTCCGCTTTGCCTACCTGCCATGCCCCAGATATACCATCTTAGGGGTTATGTTTCTAGTATGCCTCCCTGCCATCCTCCTGATATACCACCTTAAAGGCTGTTCTTGCCACTCTGCCTATCTGCCATGCCTCCAATATACCAAAGGAATTACAGTGAAATAATGATTAAGGAGTGATTACAGGGTGAAAAGTAATAGAGGGAGAAGAAATGAAAGGCAGGAAAGAATGTAACATGTTGGAACAGGCAGAGCTTGCCAAAGTGATAGACACATAAAAGGTGTCTATCATAAAACGTATCGATTAAGGTGTAGAAAACTCCAGAAAAGGCACTTTGCATGGTAAATCCCATTATACAAGTGAATTTTCAAAGGAGTTACACACATAAATGTAACATACTATTGTAGCAATTTTCAAAAGCCATTTACATGCAGAAAGTACACTTGTGCAAGTAAATCCTATGGACAATTCAATGATATATACTGTATTGTAGCAATTTTCAAAAGCCCACTTACTGAAGTAAAATGCATTTACATGTGTAAAACCCTGTTTTATGTACGTAAATGCTTTTTAAAATGAGGGCCATAGTGTGCATTATTTGTAATAATGTGCACTATTTTAGTATTTGGCATGCAAAACACAATTTGCAAAATTTTGAGTGTTTGCATATAGTAAAAATTTGCACATAGTCATTTACTTACGGGCCGATACAGTAAAAGTTGCGGGAAAGTGGGCGAATGCCCCCTCTCCCGGTGCACGCACAGGCCACTCTCCTGTGCGCACAATTCTGTATTCAAATGAGGGCCCGCAGCAAAAAGAGGCGCTAGGGACACTAGCGCGTCCCTAGCGCCTCTTTTTGGACAGGAGCGACGGCTGTCAGTGAGTTTGACAGCCGATGCTCAATTTTGCCGGCGTCGGTTCTCAAACCCACTAACAGCCACGGGTTTGGAAACCGGACGCCGGCTAAATTGAGAGTCCGGTTTTCAACCCGCAATCCGCAGGCCGATTTAAATTTTTTTTTTAACTTTTTTTAACTTTCGGGACCTCCGACTTAATATCGCCATGATATTAAGTCGAAGGTTGCACAGAAAAGCAGTTTTTACTGCTTTTCTGTGCACTTTCCTGGTGCCTGGAGAAATTAATGCCTACCTTTGGGTAGGTGCTAATTTCTGAAAGTAAAATGTGCGGCTTGGCTGCACATTTTGCTTTCTGTATCGCGCGGGAATACCTAATAGGGCCATCAACTTGCATTTGCATGTTGCGGGCGCTATTAGATTCGGGGGGGGGGGGGGGTTGGATGCACGTTTTCGATGCGCTATTACACCTTACTGAATAAGGGGTAAAGCTAGCGCATCAAAAACATGCGTCCAATCGCGGATTAACAGTGCGACTGTATTGGCCTGTTAGTTGTGTTAGATTTTTACGGTGCGGTAAACACCCTAATGTAGCAATAATGCATGATATTTTAAATGTGCATTATTTCATCCCTGATATTGCAAGTATGGAAATGAGCTGCTTTTTATGTCAATGCTTTGCAAATGCATGCAAAGCAGCTAATTACTAGGCAATTTCATGTAAATAAAATAATGCATTTTGCCTGAAAAATTACAAACTACATTATTTTCAAGAAAATTTAGCTACAACTCAGGACAAAGGGATCCACCATCGTGCTGCATTTAGGGGAGTGCTAAGCGGTCATATGTTTCCTGGAAGTAAAATACAATGCCTTAGTAAATGACCCCCCCTAAACTAACTGCTGTGAGGCAATATCATGCACAGTAAGTAGCTCATCAACTATGAATGTGGCACAAAAACATTTACAGAATGGTTGTTGCAGATCATTTTTTGCAAAAAAGAAAAAAAAAAGTCAATGCGTTATGATTATCTTTTTTGAGAAAACTTTGTAGCAAAATTTCATATGCAAATTTTTTATGCAGCTTATTTGCACAGGTAGAAATGCAAAACTCCCAACAGTGTATGGAAAACTGCATGCTTTAGTATATAACTCTTAGGAGGTAATCTTCAAAGGAATTACACGTGTAAGTGTAACATACTATTGTAGCAATTTTAAAAAGCCATTTCTACATGTAAAGTGCACTTACATGTGTATAACCTATGGACAATTCAATGGCATATATTACAGCAATTTTCAAAAACCCACTTATAGGGCTAAAGTGAATTTACACATGTAAAACCCAGATTTAAGCGTGTAAATGCTTTTCAAAGTAGGCCTCATAGGGGGAACCACAGAACGCAGCATCTCCAAGGTCTGGTCCAATTGGAACCCCTGCCTGCAGTGAGTGAAGGAGTGAATACATTAATATTAAGTGTCAGGCACTTGATATTAATTTATTCACTCCTTCACTTCCTGCCAATTGGTCCACTCCATGTCACATGTCAGTGAAAGGACCAATCCCCTTTCAGAAGGCTGTCCATCTTTTAAAGAATCTCAGGTTGACAGCTCTGTAAGTGATGGCTAATTTATATAGCTAGTATCCTTTGAATGGGGAGATGATGGTGGTGCAGAAGAGCTTACCCAGATCAGTCTGCCACTGGTACTCCTCACTCCATTCGCTCCATGGCCCATTATAACAGGAGTTAGGATTACCAATTTGAGAGTGCGCCCGCACCTTGACAGCATACCGGGTTTCTGGTTCCAGTTGTGACTTCAAATTAAGGAAGAGTTCTTTTGTGCCTGTTGTGATATTTATCTGTTGGCAGCCAGGAGAGAGCTGAAGGGAGAGACAGAAAGAGAGAGAGAGATGGTGCATAAGTGGAAGAGACAGTAATAAGAGAGGGAGATGAGGCAGGCAGGAGGAAGAAAGAGAGAGGCAAAAGAAAGCATTAGAGAAGAATTTGAGGAATGGAACAGGGAGCGGCAAAGTAAGAGAGAGAGAGAGCGAATGCCGAGGGGTGAAGAGAAGGAAAATAAAAAGCAGGCAATTATAAGACAAAGTAAAGCTGATTTAAAAGGGATAGGTTACATAAACCAAATTAAATCATCTTCCCAAAATGAACACTAAACTACTGTAAAATTGAAGTCTAAAACCATTCCAGGCAGCATACTTGCTTTCTACCATTTCTCATGAACAGAAAAACAAAAGCAAGCACTAATACAATTTCAGATAGGAAAGAAATAAAGTAACATTTCCCAAAGGAGAACATAATATTTCAACAGAAAGAGGAAAACAAATCAAAGGTTATAAAGCAATGTCCATAGGCTCTAGCTTATTTCTGAAGCATCTCACTCCATGAAAATGAGTTGCCTACACAGTCCCAAAGTAAAAATGTGTGTTACAGGCCAAGAACAGGCATTTTTTTTTGCATTTTCAGTAATTGTGCAGCAGGAAGCACTTCCCAGGTGCCTATGAGGGCTCTTGCATTTGGCCCTCACAACACACCCAAGCTATGTGCTGAAATCCTTTTCACCTCGCTGTGCATGTTTCCCCTATGATTTATTTCAATGACCCTTTATCAACAATGTTGGTGATATGCAGGGGAGGCTTTCTGTCCTGGGGGAGTGGGGAGGGCTCACAATTCTCTCATGTACCTCCTTTGTGTCCTTCTGTTTTTCTCTACCTTCCAGTAGCATACTTGATATTGCTGAGGTATATCAACAAAACCCAGTTTGTGGCTCATCCAGGAAAGTAGATATTCATCAGCGTCTGTCTTCACCACTGTCAGATTCTCTGGAGGACGTGGCTGGACTAGAAAACAGGAGAGTATTTTCACGAGCAAGCAGAGGTAATGTAGACCAGTCTTCCGATCATTCAGCTTAGGATCATTGGTCTCTTGCACCCAACTATTGCACTAATGCAAGGGTCCTCAAACTCACCTTCAAGGGTTCACATCCCAAGTGAGTTTTCAGGATTTCCACAATGAATACTCATGAGGTTGATTTTTTGCATGCAAAGGCCAAAGGGCATGCAATTAGAAAGATGTCATGCATATTGTTGTGAAAACATAAATGCATTGTGAAAATCCTGCAAAACCAACTGGGATGTGGCCCTGAATACAAACAGGAGTTTGGGGACTCCTGTTTGTATTAAGGAAGGTGTTTATTTGTGTTGATTTTCTTGTATGATGTATTGCCTAAAGAGGTCTATATACAGTGCCACTTAGCTAGATAAATTAAGACTTATCTGGCTATGTGGCTCTGTTTCAATATTCAGCTGCTTTCAGCAGACACCACTTAGCTGGATAATTATTCATAAGAACATAAGAATATAAGAACGTGCCATACTGGGTCAGACCAAGGGTCCATCAAGCCCAGCATCCTGTTTCCAACAGTGGCCAATCCAGGCCGTAAGAACCTGGCAAGTACCCAAAAGCTAAGTCCATTCCATGTTACCATCGCTAATTAGCCATTAGCGATGGTAACATGGAATGCTCCCATCCTGCCCCCCACTAACTATTTAGCTGGCTAAGTGGGGGGGGGGGGGCAGGATGGGAGCATTTTATGGCAGAGATACTTATCTTCCTAACATACGGGCCGATACAGTAAAAGTCGCAGGAGAGCGGACGAGCGCTCGCGATTCAGTATTCAAATGAGGGCCCGTGGTAAAAAGAGGCGCTAGGGATACTAGTGCATCCCTAGCGCCTCTTTTTGGACAGGAGCGGGAGCTGTCGGCGAGTTTGACAGCCGACGCTCAATTTTGCCAGCATCAGTTCTCAAACCCGCTGACAGCCATGGGTTCGGAAACCGGACGCCTGCAAAATTGGGCGTCCAATTTTCAACCCGCGAGCTGATTTTACATTTTTATTTTTTTTTAATTTTTATTATTTTTTACTTTTGGGACCTCCGCCATAATATCGCTATGATATTAAGTTGGAGGGTGTACAGAAAAGCAGTAAAAACTTTCCCGGTGCCGGCAGAAATTAACGCCTACCTTTGGGTAGGCGTTAATTTCTTAAAGTAAAATGTGCGGCTTGGCTGCACATTTTACTTACTGACTCGCGTGGGAATAATATAGGACCATCAACATGCATTTGCATGTTGCAGGCACTATTAGTTTCGGGGGGGTTGGCCGTGCGTTTCGACGCGCTGTTACCCCTTACTGAATAAGGGGTAAAGCTAGCGCGTCCAAACGCGGGTTAACAGTGTGCTCCGCAGGCCTGCGATACTTTAGAAAATGAGGCCCTTAGCCAGATAAATTAGACCTACTATTGAGAAGTTCTAAAGTTAGCCGGATAAACTTCTCTGGCTAACTATTAGATAGCTAGTTACATTCAGTGGCACAGTTATCTGGATGCGTGCCTTTGAATATCAGCCTCATTATATATAAACAAGCACCTGATGAGAACTGTATTTGAATGCAGAACTTGAAAGATGAAAACCGTTTTGCTATGTTAAACCTTTTGGACCACTCAAACATCTGCTATACATTCGCTTCCCTAGACACTGGGACAAAATCAGACCTCCATTGCCAGTTCCTAGAACAGGGTTGAAATGTGGACTGGATGCTGCAGTGACACTAGCACTTACTATTCATACATGGCGCAATAATTTTTGTCTTCAATTCTGGTTTTACTGTGATCAGGTACTGGCTGAGTGTGCTCAGATCAGTGACTTTTATATTGCAACTGCTTAAGATGTAAGGAATGCCGGGTACTTGCTTCTGGTGGTGAGGATGACACTCCTTCTCCCTGGGTAAAAAAAAAAGTGGAATTCTACATTTGATTTAATTGAGAGCAGGAGAAAACTTGCATGCTCACAATACACATGTCTAACGAGAACATAAGCTGCCAGTCATGCATAAGTAATCAATCAGCAAATCAGACCTTGATGATGGATTCTGTAAGTTTTGACCTGGTAAACAACTACGTTTTCTAGTCCTTCAGTCCTGTCCCATAATTGGTCCACTTCTGAAGAATGATGAGTTTATCAAGTTGAACTAGCAACAGGGCAAATGTGCAGTCTCTCACCATGAAGGCATAATAAGCAATAGAGGTAAACGGGTTGACTTGGCGATGCATCCCTCTTTTGTAGGATATAGAACGGGGGGTGAGCAAAACTGGGGGACAGCCCCCACCCTCCCGGAGTGTGTGTGTGAATAAACCTGAAGGGGGCATACTGGGGGCCAAGTGAGGGAAGAAAAAAAATGGCTATGCTGTCGAGCCGGCAAAATTGAGCGTCCGGTTTTCAACCCGCGAACCACGGGCTGATTTAAAATTTTTTTTTTTTAGTTTTTACTTTTTATTAATATGTTATGTGAAGCATAAGTGAAGCATAAGTTGAACAAATACAAAAAGAATAAAGATCAGGACATCAAGAAAGAACCATATAGTACATAGAGATACCACAAGACAAAATTACAATTGTCCATAATCTACTACAATAAACGCCAGAATCCTATTGGCGATAGGTATTGCGTGCCCTAAGTATATCGGTAAAGACTTCACATTTTGTAGTTTCATAACTGAGTCCCTACCCCATCCCCCCAACCCCACCCCCCCTTACCTTCCCTGCCTGTGAGAAAAGGAGAGAAAGATGTAACAATGCTATCAACCCCATCAATACAAACAATCCAAACACTTACAAACAGTGCATATAGGGATAAACAGTGCAAACAGTGCATACAGGTATAAACAGAGCATGTGACTTAAATGGGCAATGGGGGATCAAGCATCTAAAATATACTATGGTACGGGCAACATGCTATCAAAAATTGAGAACTGAGTCAGTCAGGCATGAAGAAACTCAATCAAGCAGCGACGCCGTCAGAGATTGGTATTTGAGACTTAGAGTTTGGGGTTTGGAATGTGGAAAATTGTGTTTGTAAGAATGTAAAGGTAGCCCGTCACATTTCCCTTAGTGGAATGGTGATAAAACCCCAACGGGTTCAGTGCGGATGTGGGGTAAAAGCAAGAATACCAAGACCCATGTTCAAGCATAAGCCTCTCCAGCTAGGTAAAAAATAACTGCACTTAAGGCATGTGCAGATCATAAGCAGTTGAATCAGATCAATCAGGTGAATCATCCTGTAGTCGGGCGTAAGTAAGAAAGAACCGGTCCCCATATCCTTTGCATACATTCTCGATTCTTAACGGTGGACTTTGCAGCTAATAAGTACTCGTGTGAGCTGAGGGTTAATAATCGTTTAAACCAATGATCAATATGCGGTGCTCGATCTGCCATCCATTCAGATAGAATAACTTTCTTTCCGACAAGCGCTGCTCTGGACAAAAAAGCCGCCATGTAATCATTAGCCATCAAATTGTCTTGCCAGACGTCGAACAGCCAACCTTCTGGTGTAAACGGAAGAGTACAGTCCCATAACTGCTCACAGAACATCAAAATATCTTTCCAAAAAGTATTAACTTTAGGACACTCCCAGAAACAGTGCGAATAGGATCCAATTTGAGAGACGCACTTAATACAATTCGGAGAGGCACAAAGTTTAAATTTGTAGGCAGAGGTCGGAGGTATGTAGCTTTTCCAAAGGAATTTAAACTGAGTCTCTCTCAAATCTTCGTTGGTAGTAGTAGACCTAATTTTCTTAAAAGCAGATTTGAAATCGGGAAGGGAAATATTGAAGGCTGGCCATGCCTTCCATGATAGGTAGAGTGGGACCAGAACTCCATCGTCCGTTACTATCTGTAATTCTCGATAGAATCGAGAAATACTTGGGCCTTTTTTCGTACTCGCTGTCATTAGAGTGGGCAAATTTTTCCGTTGAAACCAGCGTTCAAGATCTTCATCTAGGGTACTTAGAAAGTGACGAAGTTGCAAAAATGCAAAAAATTCAGACGAGGGAAGTTTGTAAGTCTTCTGTAATTCTTGAAAGCTGAAACTAATCCCCGTGTCAGTATTCGCAAGTTGGTATAAGTATCGAAGTCCCTTCTCTCGCCATCTGGAAAAAATGGAAAATCCTTGACCAGGGGGAAATTGAGCATTATGAGCAATACTTAGTAGGGGTGTAACGGTAAACTTGAACCCCGACTTTTTACAAACATATTTCCAAGTAGTCCGGCACGTTTGAAGTAGGAGATGCGACCTCAAGTGTGGCGGGATATCCGAAGATTGTGTATGAAGTAAACCATTTAAGGATGCCACTCCAAACCATTCCAATAGATAAGAACCCGGTGTGAAAAATTGCGTCCCAAAAAGCCAATCTTGAAGAAAGCGGAGATTGCACGCAATGTTGTAACGGAAGAGGTTAGGGCACCCTAGCCCACCCTCTTGCTCCGTCAATTGTAGCGTGCGCAGAGATATTCGTGCTTTCTTTCCTCCCCAGAGAAAGCTAGATAAAGCTTTATTAATAGCTTGAATATCTCGATACTGGAGCCAGAGCGGGAGCATCTGAAGAGTGTACATCCATTTTGGTAAAAGCACCATTTGGTATAAATGGACACGCCCTCTCAAGGACAAAGGTAGAAAAGACCACTTGGCCAGCGTGTCCAGCGTGTGTTGTACTTTAGGTTTCACATTTCTGCGGTAGATAGAGTTCAAATCCGATGGTATAAAAACTCCCAAGTATTTTAGTTTATCCTCCGCCCATCGTAAGGGAAAAGAGTCCAGCCATTGCTGTCTGACCAATTGACAGATGTCTAAAGCCTCGGACTTTTCCTTGTTAATCTTCAGGCCCGCAAAAGCACCGAATTGTGATTGAATGTCTAGAAGAGTGGGAAGAGATACCTTGGGTTGGGTCAAAAAAACCATGACATCATCGGCGAAGGCCGCAACTTTAAAGCCCCTCTGACCCCGTAGAAAGCCGTGAATATTTGGATGGTCGTGTATCTTTCCGTAGTAAGGGGTCGATGGACAGAATATATAAGAGCGGTGAGAGAGGGCATCCCTGTCGGACCCCTCTCTGCAAAAAAAATTGCTCCGATTTTTGGCCATTGACCAAATTCTGGAGGAGGGATGGTGGTACAATAGAGCAATATAATCTAAAAAAGCACCGGAGAATCCATACTTCTGTAGAACGGAGAACATATACGACCAGGATACTCTGTCGAAGGCTTTCTCCGAATCGAAGCCTATGACCAGTGAAGGGATGCGCTCTTGCTGAGAGAATTGCATGGCCGTTAGCAATTTAATGATGTGGCTAATGGCCCTTCTACCTTGGACAAATCCCACCTGATGTTCAGAGATAAGCGATGAAAGCATCACATTTAATCTGTTGGCCAATACCTTTGCCAGGATTTTGAGATCGCTGTTAAGAAGGGATATTGGTCGGTAAGATGCTGGGAAGCAGGGGTCTTTTCCCTCTTTTGGGAGAACTGTGATAGTTGCGCTATTAAAGTCTGCTGGGAAGGCATGGTGTTCCAATCCAGCTCGGTAATAATCAGTTAAGGGATTGGTTATAAGATCCTGTAAGGTTTTATAAAAGTCAAAAGAATATCCATCAGGACCGGGTGCTTTCCCTTTAGCCACTTCTCTAATTACTCGAAGTACTTCCTGGGCTTGGATAGGTTTATTCAAAAAGTCTTGTTGGACCTTTGATAGACAGGGGAGGTCAATATCCGCAAAAAACTCTTGTTCTTGGTTCGGAGTGGGAGCCAGATCGTCTGCATATAGGGCCTCGTAGAAGCGCCTAAATATTTCTCCCATCTCAACGGTGTTAGTAACTACGTTTCCGGAGCTGGATTTCATTTTATGAATGAAAGATCGTTTTCGTACTCCCCGAACTAGGTTCGCCAACGGTCGTCCTATCTTGTTCCCGAATTTGAAAAAATTATGATTAGCTGCTTGTAGGTCTCTATACGATCTATTGTGTAGAACTGTATTCAACTGTGCTAGTATACTAAAATAATTTTTCTTGTTAACATCGGTTGGGGAGGATTGCCATCGCTCTTTATGGGATTTCAGCTGCGATTCCAGTTTCAAAATTTCAGCATTCACTCTTTTTGTTTTGGCACTAAGGTAAGCGATTATATCCCCACGTAGAACAGCTTTTCCAGCTTCCCAAAAGAGAAGCGGGGTGGTCCGGTGTTGGTCATTGTGTGTCTGGTAGTCCCTCCACCTATCTTTTAAGTAGGCCTGAAACTCCAGATCCAATCCAATCCCAAGGGGAATCTCCAAGCTTTAGTACCAGTGCTGCTAGCTCCCAAACGAAGGGTCAATGACACCGGTGAGTGGTCGGAAATAACAGGAGTTTCGACGGTAGCTTCTCGTGTTTAGAAAAAAGTTGCCGCTGAATGAGAACATAGTCGATTCGAGACATGGATCCGTGCGGAGATGAGAAAAAAGTATAGTCTCTTTCCGTCGGATGTAAGGTTCTCCACACGTCAAGGAGGTCTAGATTACGGCATAGAAATTCCACTCCATTAGGCAGTTTGGATCTTGGAGATAAGCCTGGGGGGCATTTATCCACAGTTGGATCGGAAGTGCAGTTGAAGTCTCCGACCACAATTAAATGACCATCTAAATGAGTGAGGAGGATACTTAACAGCGACCTGAAAAACTCTGTAGAGTTGGTGTTAGGTGCATAGATGTTACATATCGTTACTTTTACCCCTTTCCAACACCCTTTAACGAGTACATACCTTCCGTTCTCATCCACTACAGAATGTGTGACACTAAAATCAGAGGCTTTATGGATAAGGATGGCGACACCCGCTTTACGACCCTGCGCTGGGGCAAAAATACAGTCCCCCACCCAATCTTTTTTTAGTTTTAGGCTTTCCCCGGGACTCAAATGAGTTTCCTGTAAGCAGGCTATTTCTGTGCCCAACTTTTTAAAATTATTCAAATCTTTTTCCGTTTGATAGGGGTTCCAAGCCCATGTACGTTCCAGGATACCAGTTTATTCATGTTACCCCTGCGTCGTGGAACCTACGGAACACGGTGTATACTCTGAAGCTCTGGAGAAAGGTGCCCAGCCCCCACCTTCCCCCCGTTTTCCAAATGCTTGATCTCCCCTTAAAACGCCGAAAACCCCAACATTTTACCCCAGTATAAGCCATCTGCCATACTCTCCTGATACATAATACCCCTCTCCCACCCTCACCCTTAATCCCCTTCCCCCCCCCCCCCCCCCCTCCAAATCCCCCACAAACCCAAATTTAACACAATCCTTCTTCCGCTACTACTAGCGGTAGATCTGGGGTCAGTGTCTGGATGTACGAGCTCCCCGCCGTACATAAACAGAGCTCCTGTAATCCTGGGAAAGTGCGTCCGCACCGAGTCCCAAATATTGCCGGGAGATCTTCTGCCCATAGTGAAGCTGGGACGCCATATCTCCGGTGACCACGCATAAGTGAAAAAACAAAGTAAAACAAAAGGCACCCAGCGTCAGTATAAAGTTGCGGTTAAACTGAAAGGAGTTCCATCATCTAGCAGTGCTAAGCCCACTCCGGTTGGACTAGCGTGACATCTTCGAGAATAGAACAAGATTATACTTCAATAATCCACAATTTAGAACTCAGGAAGAACTGGGAGTAAGGAAGCTTTTGGCTGCTTCTGGCGATTGAAAGGTGTGCACCTTACCCTCTTTCCAGATCTTTAATATCGCAGGGTATTGCAGAGCAAATCTAGTGTCAGATTCCACTAACTGGGAACATATGCTGAGTATTGTCGCCGTAGCTGAGACACACGAGCAGAGTAGTCTTGCGTGAGCCGAATCGAGACATTATTATATGAAAGGCCCTTAAGTTGCCGCGATGCTGACCAGATTTTCTGTTTGTGAGCATAGTTCAATATTTTAGCAATAGCTATCCTGGGGCGCATGTCAGAATCTCGTTTGGGGCCGACCCTATGGGCCCTTTCTACAACTAGAGTCCCTTTGAGCTCAGGAAGCCCCACTGCATCAGGAAGCCAAGACTCCAAGAAGGCTGCTAGGCCCTTATCGTCAACTCCCTCGGGTAAGCCCAGAAAGCGGAGATTAGCCCTCCGTGACCTATTTTCTAGGTCGTCGAGTTTCTCCTGATATTCTTTAATGATAGCATCATGAGTTTTAATTGTTTGTGCAGCCGCCGCCATTTCATCTTCCACAGCGCTTACCCTTGTCTCCACGTGGTCTAGTCGGGGCCCCAGTACC
>NW_021820289.1:0-50645 GCF_901001135.1 Rhinatrema bivittatum | reverse complement strand
CAAATGGAAATAAATACAATACAATTTTCGTGCCATTCCCCCCCACTCCCTTGAGTATTCTGGTTTTGAGTCACATTTCCTTGCTGTTACAACAGTGTTACAATCAGCTATTTCATTTCTAGCTCCTTTTTGAACAACCCTGACTGTGTCCATTTCAAAATTTCTATAGGTCATTGTAAGTAAATGAATAATTATTAAAGAGATTTTATTATATGTCGATGCCAGGATCAGGGCCAGGTTTAAGATTTTGCACCCATAGGCAGAGTGCCATGGTGGTGCCCCTTTGAAGCCGTGCCAGCACATGTCCTTGAAGCAAGCAGATGCAGGCCCTTCTTTGGCCTGAATATTTGGTTCCTTCAAAATTTGGTACCCTAGGTAGTTGTCTATATCTAAATCTGGGCCCGGCCAGGACTTTTTTTGCATCCTATAAATAGTCATTTTTATTTCTTTAGTCCTTTTTCTATTTACCTTAAGAAACAAAGTAATAACCATCATAACCATTCCAATGTCGAGAACGCATATTTATATAAGAAATTCCAGGCTTGGAATGACTAACGCAGCCATCTTATTATTTTTTTTAAACATTTATGCTTCAAATCTCTGATGCTGCTGCAGAAGGTTATGTGTTTATTATTGCTAAAAAAAAAAAAATCCCTTGGGGTTGTAAAGAAATTAGTTATTGTCTGGATCCCTTTGCATTCCGAAAGAATGATATAATACTTACAGACACCAGCTCTACCAAAAACTGTGAATTTCAGCCAGACCATGGATTGAGTGTTAGACATAGGAGACAGAGTATTTTCATGGCTGCTACTGTGAAAAAGGTGAAAGTATGGCCAGTCTGAAAAGCTGGCCAGATATTTTCAATTTATTCTGTACAGCCATGAAAAAGAAAAAATGGTTTGAAGGGGCACAGGAATTTGTTAGGACAGGAAATCCAGGTGGTATTGTAATGGAAACTGTTAGGATTTGTGGATTGGTGGATCCTTGGCCCGAGGCGCGAGTTGTTACAGCCTCTGGGGAGGAGCCCCACAGGTCCGTGCCGTCAGGAGGTGGGATACCAGCACAGCGGGAAGCTCTAGGCACAGCAATGGAGAGGCCCCAGGGACCTGTAGCTAAGCCCCGCAGGGTGGTAGGCTGTAGGGGGTTCTCCGGAAGGTCGGCCCCAAGGGGCGCAGCTGCAACGTGATGGATGTAGGTAGGAAGGTAGACCACCCTCGGGGTGGGGTAGTCCGGTCCGACCTCAGCAGCTGCTGTAGGTAGGGACACAGAGAGTGGAGGTGTTGCCAGAGATGAAGCAGAAGCTGACCCGAGGAACGGGACAGGTGACAGAAAGGAACAAGTTGGGGTCCAGCGGGAGGAGCGGGGCAGAACTAGGTAGATCTCTAGTAGAAGCGTGGCCCGAGGAGCAGGCAAGCGCTGTCAGTCTTAGACAAGGATACAGGCACAGCACTGAGGAGTGAGGAGGCCAAATGAGGAACTCACAGGTACTGCGATGATCCAGAAGAGACTCAAGTAGCTGGAGCCAAGCAGGGTTGAACCCATGAGGCGCAGGGCCAGCCAGAGGAGTGGGGTAGGCGGGAGAACAAGTCCCCGTAGAGCGCACACTGACCCCCGAGGAGTGGGTGCCAGACAGGGTCCAAGGAAGGCAGCAGACGACATCTCAGGGATCCGCAGGAGGTTGAGAGTCCAAGGATGGAACTTGTTGCCAAGTTGGTTTGCTGGAGGCAAAGTGGTGCTTATAAATGAGAAGCTGATGACATCATCACAGCGGGACGCCCCCGAGGGTCCTGCCGAAGAGGTTTCAAAGGTGGGGCCTGTGACGCGCGCACACGCCTAGGAAGGCCCAGCGTCGGAGCAGGGAGGGGCGGCGTCCATGCCGTCGAGGAGACTCCCACGGGCAGGAGAGTAGTGCAGGTTGAGAGTACTCGTGGTCGCAGCCGTCTGTGACCGACAGGCATAACAGAAACACTGAAAAATATTTCAGATCCAGAAAAAGAGCATTTTATTTAAGCATGTGAATGGATCTTTTAAAGGAAAATGCTGATTTTTTTCTCAAGTAAGTACTGTAGCATGAAAATTAATGTAAAATACTAAATATAGCAAGGATGTTGCTATATGTAATATGCACAGCAGGATCAAGACGGGACTTTTCTTCTCATTTCTGACATCTGTGTAATATACTAAGCGATAAATTGAACTGTCTGGAGGTATTTTCTTCCCAGAGATATTTTTTAGAGATGTGATTTGGCTGAACCTTTCGGTTCGGCCTTTGTTATTGGCCCGCCGTGGGAAATTTTGTTTCCTGCGGTTCGGGCCGATTTTTTTTTCGGCTGTCCCAAACCGAAACTCCCCCCAATCCTTCAGATTTAATTAATTACAACCCCCATCCTCCCGACCCCCCCCCAAAAACTTGCCGAAAGTATCCGGTGGTCCAGCGGGGGTCCGGGGAGCGATCTCCCGCTCTCGGGCCATCAGCAGGCCAGTAAACAAAATGGTGCGGTGGCCCTTTGCCCTTACCATGTGGCAGGGGCTATCGTGCCATTGGCCGGCCTCTGTCACATGGTAGGAGCAATGGATGACTGGCGCCATCTTAAAAAATGGTGCGGGCTATCCATTGATCCTACCATGTGACAGGGGCCCCGCTGGACCACCAGGGACTTTCGGTAAGTCTTGAGGGGGGGTCAGGCAAGTATTGGGGGGTTGGGAGGGTGGGGTTTGCAATTAATTAAATTTGAAGGGTTGGGTGGGTTGGGGTTGGTTTTTTTTTTAATGTGCCCTTTCTACCCCCCCCCCCCAAAAAAAACGATAAGCAAACCACATGAAATTTCGTGGCTTTTCCTATCGTTTCGTCGACCCCCCCAAAACACGACGAAATAGGAAATATAATATATTCGTCTATATTTCCTATTTCGTTGCAAACGAATGCACATCCATAATATTTTTTATTGGGAATTGTATGGAAATGAACACCAGAATGACCTCCATAAGATGCAGAACAAAAATATTCACAATATTGACATTGGAGAATGGTTTGTCCATAATTACATAATATGCATGTCCTTCATTATTTCTTTATAGAAAAATTGATTTGTTCTCCTGATATCACCAACTTCTGAACTAGAACAAAGAAAACCATCTGAGCATACAGCCGCCATGATGTCAGCTTAAACTAAGGCAAGAAGCCAAAAACACTAGTCCACATTTCAGTCTTCATATTACTTAAATGCAAACAAAATCAGTTATGCAACCCAATTACATATGGTTTGATCGAACCATTGGTGGTCTCAGGGTGATGTTTCCATTATCTTGCTTCCACAAAGCAGCTTCAGGTCTTGAGTTCAGCGGAAGCAGGTTGCTAGGAGGATGGAATGGTAAGGGATAGCCACACCAGGCCGGAAGTACTGGAAACACAGTCCACGATTACATAGAACAGTCCTGGTGTCAGGAACAGATGGGCAGTTGAGGCTGCTGTCATTTATTGAAGCGTACAATCTAAGACTTTCATTTGTGTTGTAATGGTTTACATATGTTTGTTTTAATAAATTATGAATGGTTTTATGTAAGCTGCTTAAGACCTTGGATAATTCAGCATAGGCATTTTTAAAAAATAAAGTGAGGCAGTCCAGGTAATGGGAACCAGATAGGTCATTGCATCAGCAAAGGCCTGTCTGTTCCTTCTGGCCTTATATCTTGCTCTTCTTTAGGGCTCTATTCTTCCTTGCTCCAATCACCGATCCCTGAGGGTGGGGATGGGGGTTCTGCGCATTCTCCTGGCACATAAAGATATATTTATATACTTTTATTATGTTCTTGTATTTCTACTGCCTAATCTGATGCCAGCGCTTGCCATTTTGCACTATTCCTGATGATAAGATTCAACGGGGGGAAAAAGGGATACAGAAATCCTTCACTCTGGCAGGATCAAACATTACCATAATTAGAAGGAAGTTATAAACAATGATATGCAGGGGTTAAGAAAACCAAGTATAGAAAATAAAATGTCTCATCCTTCTTTTAGAAAGGCAATAGGGCCTTCTTTTAGAAAGGCAATATCTACAATGATGGAATTAGAATTTCCAAAAATCAGTATTCCTAATACCATAGATATTTTTCCTGCATATATTTGAAGGGTATTTTTCAGATTCTGTAAATGAAGATGTTCTATTGTCAATGAAATGATAAGCTTATGGGCTCTAATTACCCATAGAAGTACAACAGATGTTTAAATATTTTGCCAGCAATTCCTCCAAACTATGATGGAGTACCCACATTAGAGCAGGGGTCAATGACCCCCAGCATACATGCTGCATGTTGGCATGCAAAGCCCTTCTTCCTAGCACATCGCCCCTTAAATGCCATCACTGCAATCATTTTTAAAACTCTTAGACTGGGTGGGCTAATCTCGCAATGCATGAGATTATCCCAGCCGGCCCACAGTTTTCAAAATGCTTGTGGTGCTAACACTTAAAGAGAAGCAGGACTTTGATAGTATTTTATTGAGAAAGGATGATGGAGATGGGAGATTCCCCTCCCCCAGAGGAAGTAGGATGGAGCAGGATATGAGCAGGATTTTCTTTCCTCACTTCTAGATTGTATTTCATCTTCAGTAGATAGGCATTGATATGTCAACATCTCTTCAGGAGATTCATATTTTTGACACTTTGCCAAAAATAGTTTCCAACCCAGAATTAACTTTGACAGTAGAGGTATTAAATAAGTGGATCCATAAAGTCTAGAGGATGTGAAATGAAGAGTGGGTGGCTCACGGGAACGACAGCTACTACCTGGTGATAATACCCTTATTCAATAAGCATACACACGGTTAATGCGACTCCAACTTGCTCTAAGCTTCAGCGGCAATGAGGAAATGTGGAAAAAAGGATTTGCATTCATAAAAAGCAGGGAATAGCTTGCTTGTTATGGCAGTTACTACCCCAAACCAAATAAGCCTGATACTTCACTTTCAATGCTATAAAGCATAGCTCTCTGCTTCAACAGCAGGGGAGAAAGTCTGACACTTCACGCATAACCAGCATAGGTCTCTGCTTCAACGGCAGGGGAGAAAATCTGACACTTCACGCATAACCAGCATAGCTCTCTGCTTCAACGGCAGGGGAGAAAGTCTGACACTTCACGCATATCCAGCATAGCTCTCTGCTTCAATGGCAGGGGAGAAGACCGACACTTCACGCATATCCAGCATAGCTCTCTGCTTCAACGGCAGGGAGCTAGACTGATACTTCACTTTCAATGCAAAGCCAGCATAGCTCTCTGCTTCAACGGCAGAAGGGAATGAAGAAACGTGGATCTATATTCAGGCAACAACCAACAAGGACTGAATTACATAGTCTGGATAAACAGATAAGCATGGGTGTAGTTTGCTTATTGCAGTGATTAATACCCCTAACTAATTAAGCTATTTCACTTAGATGCAGTTCCAACACTGCTCTCTACATTAATGGGGGGGTGGAAGGGAAATAGAATAAAAAAGGTTACTAAGAGCCAAGAGTAACAGATAAGTATGAGAGCAAAAAAAGTGCAAAAGCTTGCTGGGCAGACTGGATGGGCCGTATGATCTTCTTCTGCCGACATTTCTATGTTTCTATATTACTCTATGCGCTAGATTTCATGCAAAAAAAAAACCCCAATAAGCCTGCAAGTCTGCTTCCAACAATTTATAAAAGCATGCCTTTTGCCCAACATCAGGAAAGGAAAGAAATTTCCAGTAAATGGACTTCTGCTCCCTGGACTGACTAGGCATGGGGATGCTACGGAGGCAGGGTTCAAAACCATCGGCAAGAGGAACAAAGCATAGACCTGCAGCAGAAGGTAAGCCAGCAGACCACCCCAGGGCTAAAGCCAAATCAGCAGAGCAAAGTCTGCAGGATAAGGAAATGGCAGGCCCATGAAAGGAAGAGGTTTGGGCAAAGGATGAACTGAGTTCCACCCTCAGACTCACACCCCAAAGACTACAAAATAAGGTCTAACAGGAAGAGAGAGGAAGAGGGAGACAGCAGTACTGGATAGTGAACAAAAAGAAAAGTCTCAGAGATCTCTACTGTATGGAACTGTCAAAAGCCAAATGGACGGCTGTGAAGGAGAACCTAAGGGAACAGTAGGTGAGGGTAAAATGCTTAGCTCCCAAAAGGCAGGACAGGAAGAAGCCTGGAGATCTAGACCTACACAAGGTAGAGGAACCAGATGAGCGGCAGGAGCTTAGACTCAGCAGAGTAAACCCAGAAGTGGCACTGGACAATCCACAATCACTCATTGGTGACCACCTAGTTATCATCAGTCAGGGTCCAGATTAGCCAGGCTCCACAGAGGGGACAGGTTCTCAACCTTGTCCTGGAGGCACATCTAAACTGTCTAGTATTTAGAATAGCCACAATGAGTATTCATGAGTTTGATTTGTACACTGTTCATGGAATGCAAAATATTTCATACATATTCATTAAGGGTAACCAGAATACCAGACCAGTTAGAACATAAGAACATGCCATACTGGGTCAGACCAAGGATCCATCAAGCCCAGCATCCTGTTTCCAACAGTGGCCAATCCAGGCCAAAAGAACCTGGCAAGTACCCAAAAACTAAGTCTATCCCATGTTACTATTGCTAGTAATAGCAGTGGCTAATTTCTAAGTCAACTTAATTAATAGCAGCACAGCACAGGGTTGAGAACCACTGCCATAGTGAAATGTGGTTTGATGACCCAGGTCAAGGTGGCATACACCCCAGGGTTCTTAAGGAAGTAAACAATGAAACCAGACCTATTAGTAAAAATGTGTAACCTATCATAAAAATTGTCCATTGTACTTGAAGATTGAGGGTAGCCAATGTAACCCCATATTTAAAAAGGGCTCCAGGGGTCACCCGGGAAACATCTGTGCCAGTAAAATAGTGGAAACTATTCTAAAAAACAAAATCACAGAATATACAGATAGACATGGTTTAATGGGATGCAGCCAGCATGGATTTATCCAAGGGAAGTCTTGCATCACAAATCTGCTACATTTTTTTGAAGGGGTTAATAAACATGTGGATAAAAGTAAACCGGTATTTGGATTTTCAGAAGGCACTTGACAATGTCCCTCATGAGAGGCTTCTAAGAAAACTAAAAAGTCATGGGATAGGAGGTGAAGTCCTTTCGTGTATTGCAAACTGGTTACAAGAAACAGAGTAGTTTTCTCAATGGAAAAAGGTAAACAGTGGATTGCCTCAAGGATCTATACTTGGACAAGTGCTTTTCAGTATATTTTATAAATGATCTGTAAAGGGATTTGACAATGAAGTGATCGAATTTGCAGATGACACAAAATTATTCAGAGTAGTTAAATCACATGCAGATTGTAATAAATTACAGGAGAACCTTGCAAGATTGGAAGACTGGGTATCCAAATAGCAGATGAAATTTAATTTGGACAAGTGCAACGTGATGCACATAGGGAAAAATAACCCTTGCTTTAGTTACACAATTAGGCCGATTCAGTAAAAAGTGAGAGAGAGTCGGCGCTTCATGTTGACGCCCGCTCTCCTGATGCGCACTCAGACACCTCTCCTGAGCGCACAATTCTGTATTCAAATTAGGTGTCGCGCTAATAAGGAGGCACTAGGGACAATAGCACATCCCTAGCGCCTCCTTATTAGCAGTAGAGAAGGCTGTCTTCTTGGGATCTATTTAATGTTTTGGTACTTGCTAGGTTCTTGTAACTTGGATTGGCCACTGTTGGAAACCGGATGCTGGGCTTGATGGACCTTCAGTCTGAACCAGTATGGCAACTTCATATGTTCTTACCCAAACAGAGGTCAATACTGAGAGAACTGGAAGCCCAAAGAAGCAGGATGAAATTGCCAAGGAAATCTTACAATCAAAATCTTTGCTAAAACAACAAACCCTCTGTGGGACATTTGCACAAAGTGCTAAATTTAAGAATGAGGTAAAGGTTCTACAGTGCTTTTTACATATGTTCTTGAGTGAGCATTTTCTTCCTATGGAATGTTTTCCCATTCAGAAATTATGGAAAATTTAAAGCCTTCAAAATCCTGTAAGTTGGCTGACTTGCAGTCTGTATGCAGTGTTTTTTATTTCCCTGCTTTAGTCCTAAACTCAAATCTCGCCCAAAATTGAATCCCTGGATTTTTCAATTGCTAATGTCACTCAGTTAGGAATTCTTGCTAGCAAGGCAGCAGAAATTTCTCAGGTAGTGGCCAAAACACAATGTAGAAATAGAGAAATCATATTTTAAACCAAATAACATGAATTTTTCAGCAGAAATAAGATCAACAAACAAGTTGTAGGTGATGTTAGACCCATAATTTGTTTGTTGACCATTTCTACATATGCTAGTGGACTAATACAGCAACCACACATACTTTGTTCATGAATTTTTATGGAAATTTTCTCAGAAAAATCAATGCAGATATGGCTAGGCTTTGATCACAAAAATTTGTTTCATAACTTGTATGGAGTTTGTGTTTGTTTTTCCATCTATTTCTTTCATTTACTTCCCAAAACTCCCAAGTTTTTAACCTAGCTTCCTAAAAGAAAACTGGTCTTATAAAATCACTATGTAATGTGTCTGCCTGTTACCCTCAACCAATAACTCTGTCTGCCCACTGCCACTCCTTCCCCTCTCCCTCCCTCTTCCAAATAACTTTTGAACCATTCATCCAGTTTCATTCAAATATGTGCTACCCATGTTGGAGCATCCAGTGACGCCTGGCTTATACTTTTCATGTGCCGTAGATGTCTCTGACACTTAGAATTCTATAAGGAAACGGGCCATTCAGTTCAGTTTAGCGTAGGGGTGGACAACTCTGGTCCTTGAGAGCCACAGATGGACCAGGTTTTCAGGATATCCTCAATGAATATGCATTAGATAGCTTAGCGTACATTGGAGGCAGTGCATGCAAATCTATCTTAAACATATTCATTGTAATATTCTGAAAACCTGGCCTGGTTACAACTCTTGTGGTCCGGAGCTGGTCATCCCTGGTTTAGCTGAAAAGTCAGGGAAGTTGGAGCATAATGTGTTGTCCCTGAGCATGTTCAAGCTGCCCTGCAATTAGTTGACACTGAATTTTTTTAAAGCTGCTTTGCCTGTGGTCTCCAGCTGATGCCATTTCTTGTCTACTTTCCCTCTAGGGAAAAAATAGCTCTAAAGTTTAATGAATTACTTCTTACATAGAAAGTCACGTGAACAAATGTTGTCATAACCATGTATCCATAGAAGGAAAGTAGGCATAACGAAAGGTTTACATATCTACTTATTTCACTGGCAAATTTAAGAAATTAATTTGAACAATACATGTTTATGAGACATTCTTATGAATTTCACTCACTTATTCCCATGGCCAAATCTCCATGAATAGAACACTGGACCTGCCTGATATCTGAAGTTGGTTTCCCAAACTCATTCTTTAAAAGCTTGACAAGCCCAGTGAGAAGATTATCAATCAGCTCCCAGTGCTCTGACAGTTAGGGACAGAAAAAACATCAGTTTCCTGTCTCCTGAGGTCTGGCAAGGTCACAGGCATGAAAAATTCAAGCAACTAAATTCACAGACTTAGAATTCAAAGGCTAATCTAGGAACTAAATCTTTCACACTGGAACACTGCCTAACCAGCAAGGCCAAACACCTAAATCATATTCTACCAGAAGTGTTCAGAAGTAATCAGACATATACATAATGTAAGGTTATAAAATCTGGCCTTTTATCTTTATTTGCAATCATTGTCGCATCTTGCCAGGTGTCTTGATCTTAATGACACTCCGTTGGAGAGTCCACAAGGGTTCCTGGATGGGGGAGGGCACATTCACAGTGGTTTATATGCACAAGTTTGTACTGTGCGAGCACTGGGAACAATACACCAATGTATCCGCTTACTTTTTTCAGTGTCATGTTTGGAATTTCTTGTGTATGAAAAGTTTAATAAAAAGATTTGAAATATAAAATGTGGCTCTGTGACTGTATAATTGCATTGTTTAGCATATCTGACAAATAAGAATTCACTATATGTTGAAACAGGGTCATCTTTGGGGAGGAGGAAGTGTGAGTTGGGGCGACTGCCCTGTATTTTGGAGGGCCTCATGAGGCCATGTTAGCCATGGCTCTGACATCACTTCTTCTTCCACTGGTAGGCCAGGATTGTGATGACACAAGCAGTGGTAGTGAGCTCCAGTGGGAGATGGCATTCAGCCTCCCGGGGCTCTTTCCACCCTCCAGAGAGGGACGCTCCGCTCTTCCTGCTCTTCAATATCTGCATGTGGTGGTAGGTTCAGTTTCGCATCGGGCCCCCACATCCCCTTAAGGTCAGCCCAGTGATAAAACACAAAAGCATGAAGTAAATCAATACATTCATTCTAATATTTTTGTTTTTATTCAATCATGCTACTATGCAATATCATGAGCATTCACACGTTCATATAACTACTTTGCTACCAAAACAAATCCATACCTTTCCACTGTCAACAAATATATATACAGTAAATATTGTAACATGCCTCATATGGGAATTTTAGACACACACTGGGTTATTCATCTTTCTTTATGCCCCTGGATTTATGGCAACCATTAAAAAGCATGAAAGTTAACTTAAAAAATGGAAAAATATTTTCATCAGTAGATCATGTCTCAACAAGTTCTCACAAAACAGTTTTAACAGATTTTACCAGAATACTCGGGTTCTGTAGACATTAAGAAGGCCAACACAATTCATTTTGTCCTGGAATCTAGGATGTGGTCTGATTTTTTAAAAAATCTTCCATTACTGAGTCAGGAACGGGAACACTGCCACTTGTGTATAAAATGCTGAAAGCCATGTGCCCAATTCTTAAATTTAGCTCTTCAATGCAAAAGTCTTGCAGTGTATTTTTTCACAGCTTTTCGCTTGCACAATTTTTTTTTTTAGGGCACTTTCCTCCTTCCAGAAGCTGCAGTAAAACTAATGCCTTGAGCGGGGGAGGGAAGATGCATCATTTCCAAATAGTTACCGATTCTCAAATCTGGCCCATGGTCTAAAGCCTGCAAAGTTCATGATGCTTGCTTCAAAGAGAACTTAAAATGAGAAAACAAAATAATGACGGCTTTCTTTGCCGTCTAGGGGTGTAATTTAGTCCTTGAATTATTTATGGACTATGCTCCTGAGCTTGATAATACTCATTAAAGCGAACAGAATTAGAAAGAAGTTCAACCTGAAAGAGACAAGGCAGACAACACTGCCCCTCCACTGAAAGGAATGTGAGCGTCCATGGAGCCGCATCTATCTGAACATAAGAAGCAAAACTGAGGGGTCTGTTTACTAAGGAGAGCTAGCACTAATACAGGTGTTAATGCCCAATTTTAATTCATCTTAGTAAATAAACCCTTAAGTCTCAATATGTTTCATTCTCTGTAGCTCTGATGGGCATACTGTGGAAGGAGAATGTAAAATCAGTTATGATTACTTTACGTACAATAAATCTATTATTGCTGTTTTAGGTGTAGTGTGTTGCTATTTTATGGCTAGGTTGTGCTAATTAACCTTTTATACTAAATTGTTTATTTGATTTATATTCTGCCTTTCAAGCACTTCAAAGCAGATTGCATTCAATCTAAAGGCCTGATTTACTATGGCTTTCTCCCATTCTGTGTCTATGGGAAAAATGCTTAGGGCCGGATTTTAATAGCTACACGCGGGCGTAAATTTGTGCGCGCAACCCAGCACGCACAAATCTACGCCTGATTTTACAACATGCGCGAGCAGCCATGTGCATGTTATATAATCTGGGGTCGGCGCACGCAAGAGGGTGCACACTAGTGCACCTTGCGAGCGCCGAGCCCTAGGGGAGCCCTGATGGCTTTCCTCATTCCTCCAAGTCTGCTCCGAAATTGAAACGGCCTCGGAGGGAACTTTCCTTCTGCCCCCCCACCTTCCCCTCCCTCAGCCCTACCTAAATCCCCCCCTACCTTTATTTATAAGTTGTGCCTACCTCCGGACAGGCGTAGGTTGCGGGCGCCGGCCGATGGCCGGCCCGCAATCCCGGACACAGCAGCAAATAGCCGCTGTGCCTGGAGGCTCCGGGTGATATGATTCAGACTTTAAAATAACTTAAAGGCATAAATGGTGCACAAGAATCAAACCTTTTCCAGTGGAAAAGAAGCTGTAGAACCATTGGTCATGATGTATAACTCCAAGAGGGTAGACTCGGGAACAATGTCAGGAAATATTTCTTCATGGAAAGGATGGTGGATGCATGGAATTCCCTCCTCAAAGCAGCAGTGAAGACGAGAATGATAATGGAATTTAAAAGGGCGGAGGATAAACAGAGGATTCCTAAAGGCTAGAGGATGGAAATGAAGACAAGCGGTAACCTTTGTTAACTTTTAAGTGTAACATTTGTGAATGGGGTAATTGTTGTGTATACCACTGCGAGACAGGCCTGTGAGCGGCTCACTCAGCTCCTAAGCCGCTGAGCCATACTGCCGCTCCCAAGCGGTGCTGAGTCATCTCTGACGGTGCTGTTCCTGCACGGCTCATCCTCCACACTGCTGCTGTAGCCTCAGACCTGTGCTGCCACTTGGTAGCAGGAGAGACGCTGTATCTGCCTTCTTTGCAGCCTGAGGGCCACTGACTTCCGCATCACCATCGCTCTTGCCCCACGTCTCCTAGGTGCACACACGCGCCTCTCTTGAACATTTAAAGGGACTGCGGCAGGAAAAGCCCCATGGCCCTTCCTGATGATGTCATCCTGTCTGGCCTATAAAAGGGGCCTTTCTTCAGTCTAGCATTGCCCTCACAGGGAGTTGCTTTGTCTCTGGAGTTCCTGGTCCAGCTCCTCACTCTAGGAGTCATTCTTCACTCCTTCAGGGTCTTCATGTTCTTTGTGGGAGCTCCTCTATGTTTCTTTGTTCCATGTTTCTGGTCTCTCGACAGACCCTCTGTCTTTTTATTCCTGATGTATTGTCCTCGCAAGTTCCTGATGTTCCAGTCTTTGTCTCCAAGTCCCACTTCCAGGTGTTCTTCCTCGTCTAGTCCTCCAGGTGAGCCAGCGGCATGGTCTGTGACCAGCCTTTGAGGTATGTAGGGCACCTCGCGGCACAAGACCTGCCTCCATGTCCATCTTTGCTGGTCAAGTTTCCGGAGTCACCGGGGTCCCATACTTGGTTCTGAGTTCCTGAGTCCCTGAATCCTGTTCCTGATCTTTGGAGTTCCTTGTCCCAGCTATGTCCAAGTTTCAGTCTAGAGTCTGCTCTGTATTCGGTGTGGACTGTGACCAACCCATGGGCTGTGTAGGGCATGCCACAGTGCAGGGCTTGCTCGAATCCTGAACCTGAATCCTGAACTTGAATCTGAAACCTGAAATTTGAGTCTTCATCTTATCTAAGTCTTCAGAGTCTTCTTGCCTCCGTCTGTCCTGATGCTCAAGCCCTAGCGGCAAGTCCAAAAGGGCTTTTAGAGTGCCCAGATGGCTACCCCAGAGACCAGCATTGCATTGCTGGGTCTCAGGCCTGTGCATGGGTTCAGCAAGGCTTTCAAGTCATGTGCCAAGTTCAAATGTATTTCAGTCTCAGCCTAGTCCATGGTCGGATGCATTCACCCACCAGTGGCTTGGATCGCGGCCAGCCCCTGGGTTGTGCAGAAAGCGTCATGGCACAGGGGCTCACAAACACATTCTGTGCTCCATCTGCAACAGTAACCTGCATGGAGTGCCAGTTACTATCATTAACAGAAGACATTGTGGTTAACCCCACGGTGCAGCAATTATTACCCCAAACAACTTGCTGGGCAGACTAGGTGGACCATTGGGTCTTTATCTGCCATCATTCACTCTATTGCTATGAAAATGATGATGAAACGAAACATCAAAACAAAAAATCCCACTGGAAATTAATTATTTTTGTTTTCATTTCAGAAATGAAAAAAAAAATAAAATTAACAGCACTACCGACATTTAAAAATTAAAACCTGCCCCCACTTGGGCCTTCCTCTAAGCCTCCCACATCTCTTTGTCATCTCTTACCCCATCCGTGAAGTCCCAAAAGTCAAGTTGGACAGGCGCAATCCTCAGTCGCTCCTATCATATCCCATTTTCAACGATTGCAAGTCGGGAATGAATCTTTACAGCATATGACCATACAACAAAATGGTGCCAGCCTCAGAGCCAATTGGCACCATTTTGAAAACAGGGCTCAATGGGGAAGGAGTGGCAGGGGATCATTCCAGCCCCATTGGAGATCCCACAGATGGGATAAAGAAGCATCCAAGAGATGAGGGGGAAGGCCCAGTGGGGCAGGAGGGGAGTTCAGTGTTTAAATGTTGGTAGCACTGGAGGATTTTCCATGTGAGACGGAGGTCAGATGTCAATTGAGTGATGTAACATTTTACTGTCCCTTGGTGACCCAACACCTGAATTGCAAATAAGGATTAAATCCCTGATACAAGAGGCAACTGATTTCAAATATATTACCTCTCATGAGGCACAATTTTTAGTAGTAGAGCATCCTATCATTCTAGTTTTTTATGCTTTGCCCAAGATCCATAAGTCCCTGCAAGATCCACCTGGTCACCCGATTATTTCAGGTATTGGCTCAGTTCTGGAACCCCTGTCTATATTTGTGGACGTTTTCTTGAGACCATTTGTCCCACTGAGTAGATCTTATGTTAGGGATTCCTCTCACTTGATTTCAAATATTAAATAACCTGGCTCTTCCATCGGACTCCTGTTTTTTAGTAACGCTTGATCTAGTATCTTTATACTCTAATATTCCTCAGGATGAGGCATTAATGGTAATCGAACAGACATTACATCTCTGTACAGACCTTAATCGTGTACCCACCTCTTTTCTACTTGATTTGGCATGCATAGTGTTAACTCAAAATTACTTCATGTTCAATTCAGATTTTTTCCAACAAATAAAAGGAACAGCGATGGGCGCGACTATGGCCCCGAGTCTGGCCTGCCTTTATGTTGCAGACTTTGAGGAGAGATTCATTTATACTTCAGATTGGTCGTCCCACATACATTTGTGGTTGAGATACATCAACAACATATTGCTGATCTGGTGAGGCACGGATATACAATTCTTTATGTTTTTAGATTGATTAAACCATTGAAATTGTAACTTACAGTTCAATTTCTATATCTACCCCCAATCAGGTTCCATTTCTTGATATCTCAATTTCCTTTGACAGTAATGGAGTTTCTTCCTCGATTTATCGTAAAAATACTGATTGTAACACCCTTTTAGCATTTGACAGTTTTCATCCCCATCACCTTAAGAAGAACATTCCCACTGACCAGTAGAGATGTGGTTTGTTTATCATGAATTAGGCAATTTCAACAAAAAATTGCCTAATTCGTCGTGGGTCGGGGGCCCCGAACCCTGAAAATGATTTTCCCCGAACTACGAGGAAAATTAATTTTTCTGGTTTGTATGGGGGGAGGGGCACATTTTATTTTTTTAAATTAAAAACCACCCCAAGCATTAAAATTCACTGTAATACAACCCCCCCCCCCCCACCTCCCATCCCTCCCCAAGACTTCCTAACATCCTTGGTGGTCCAGCGGGGGTCCAGGAGCGACCTCCTGCACTCGGACCATCAGCTACTAGTAATCAAAATGGCACCGATAGCCTTTGCCCTTACTATGTCACAAGGGCTACCGGTGCCATTGGTCAGCTCCTGTCACATGGTAGGAGCACAAGATGGCGCTGATGGCCATGTGACAGGGGCTGACCAATGGCACCAGTAGCCCCTGTGACATAGTAGGTCAAAGGCTATTGACGCCATTTTGATCAAGGCAGGCCAGACAGCCGGATGGCACGGAGGGAGAAATCCCTCGCGGGACCTCGCTGGACCACCAGGTGTTAAGAGCGCGCGCGGGCGCGGTCGTCGTAAGCGGGTGGTGGTGAGCCCTTGGGCCATGGCAGGACTCAAGGAGGGGCCCCAACCACCACCGTGGGAGGTGAGCTGAGCAGGCATGGTGAGCCAGGCAGGCAGAAACAGAAGCAGGGAGTCCGACCCTCAGCCGGACCTGCATGCCCGTGGTAGCCAACACGGGGAAGTTGAATAATGAACGGTCCTCCGACTGTATTCCCGGCCCTTTCGGACCTGCCGCAGGGAACGGCAATGGGCAGCAGGCCGGACAGAGGCGAGGCAGACAGAGTCCTTATACAGAAGACATCAGACGGGGCAGAAGCAGGCTGAAGCAAGACGGAGACATCAGGACAAGGGCTTGAAGCGAGACACAGGGAGGATCCAGGCGAGCAGGAACTCCGATGCTGGGATACTCACATCCGAAGCCCCTCGGCTGGCAGAAGCTCAAGAGCCCGTGGGGACGAATCCCTCCTGTTGGCCACTCCAGGGCCAACAGGACAGAAGGCTCAGGAACCAGACGAGGACGTAGGTCCAGGCAGAGACAGGAAGACATCCGGGCAGGGCTGGAAAGAAGACACTGTAGACAAGGCCTGGACGGAAACATGGCACTGTCCAATCAGGGCACCCCTACTCAGCCCACCCGTGGACTGAGTCGCGGACCACCCTGTCCCAGACGCGCCCTACACAACCCAGGACGGCTGGGTCGCGGACCACGCTGAGAAGGAGGGTGCAGGAAACTCCAGGCGAACAGGAACATCGATGCTGGGATACTCACATCTGAAGTCCTTACGGCGGCAGCACAGGAAACAAACATCTAGGCAGAGACACTGGACACCCACAATAGATGGCAAGCAAGCCACAGGCACGCTAGGCCTCTCAGGCCCTGAGCAAGCCCCGGATGGAACACAGGCCCTGGAGCTGTGTCTGCTAGGCCTCCAGTCCTGTAGTGCTGTCTCTCTTGGGCCTCTGGCCCTGTAGTGCTGTCTTCTTGGGCCTCCAGCCCTGTGACTTGAGTCTCCCTGGGCATCCAGCCCTGCTGCTACTCCTGAGCCCTGCTGCTGCCTGCTGGTTCCAGCTACTGCTGCATTCCTGCTTCCAGCCTCCTGCTTGCTTTTTCGGACCACGTGTGTCCTAGTGGCCTCTTGTTTTGTTGCACCCTCTCTAACTTACCTTCCTTTGTCCCATGCTAGTAGTCTCCAGCGCCCTCGCAAGGGGGCGCTGGGGTGCAATGGATTCTCCTTCCCTTTCTTTAGTTGTCTGTTTCTCCCTGTTTCTTTAAGGGGCGGGGCGGCCTTTGGCCACCCCCGCCTCCTCCCCACCCACAATAGATGGAGGAAGGTAAGAGACCTCCTGTAGCGCAGCAACAGGGGGGATCGCAACACCAGGGATGTTAGTAAAGTCCTTGGGAAGGGATCGGGATGTGGGGGGGGGGGGTTTGTATTTAATGTATTAAAGTGAATTTTAATGCTTGGGGTGGGGTTTTTTAGCTTCGTTTAGCTTCGTTTTCCCGTGTTGGTTTTTGGCCAGTTTCATTTTCCCCGTTTAGTTTTTGTTCGTTTTTCCAAAAAAACTAACCGAGGAAAAACGAACTTTACCCCGAAGTGTCCGACTCAAAAAATGACCAGGTAGACAAAAAACGAAGCTTATCTCTACTGACCAGTTCCTAAAGATTACGCCGTCTGTGTTCTACCAAGGCTGAATATATACACCAAGCTAAGACGATGGTGGCTGAGGGTTCTGTGAGAGAGGGTACCCTCTTAAGTATTAAAGAAGCGATGTAGTTAATAGGGACCTCCTTTTTTTGTCACAAGATCGCACTCTATCTACTTTTGTAACTGCATTCTGCCTTTTCCACTCTTAGTGGTACAAATTATTAGGAACACTGGGCTGCCCTTTCACTCGAGGATTTTTTTCACAGTGCATTTCGGTTTACTACCGTCGCGGCAAAAACCTCCGAGACATGTTAGTACACTCAGGATATAATCTTAGGAGTGTTTCTTCAGATAAGGGTATACACAAACCTTATGGCCACTGTTCCATATGTTCTCACACGTTTACTCTGTCATCTTTTACTCACCCGACCACAAAGAAAACTTATTCATTGTTTGGAGAGTCAGACTGTACATCATCATGGGGATATATGTAATCAGTTGTCCTTGCCATAAATTGTTCATGGGGAAAACTCCCGCATGATAAAAACCCTTATAGAACAACGGTCAAATATTAAAAATCATTGGGAGAAACGCACAGTTGGTTGATCATGGATACAACTTTCGAATACTAGATCTGACCTAAACATTTTCGTACTGATGTGATCACACTGCCAGTGAGGGGCAGGAATTACTCTGAGATTCTGATCAAAAAAGAACAGAGATGGATTTATATTTTAGACACTGTCGCTCTCAAGGGTCTTATCGTAGAACGTGAATGGAGTTTTTTCATCTGATTGTATGTGTGAGTTCTGATTGGCTGTTTCTTCCGTCTTCTGATTGGTGCGGCTTTTCACGCCAAAATATGTATCAGTGTTTAAACCCTTCTATGCTACAGATATGTGTGCTCCCTGTGACGTGATACAGTCTGGAACACCAGTATGTTTAAAGTATTGAGTTGTAATGTTCATAAAGTGTATTATGGCTGGCTCTCTGTTATGTTTGGTCCATGTATACTTTATCTGTTTATACAGATTGGTGCCATTAATTTTGTCCCTCCTGACGCAGCCTGTCTGGCGAAACATGGGGTCCATGTCGGGGACCCTCTAAAAGACTGATTTATATACGAGTAGAGTTGCCGTATATGAATGATATAATAACATTACTATTTTGACCAACAAAAAGTTTTTTGCACTTGTGTTTACACTTATATTGCTGAGGCAGCACAAGCTCCAGCAGTGTATTCTTGGCCCTCAGAAAGCGCCTGAATAAACAGAATTACCATTACAATATAGTAATGGTAGCCTCCCATACCAAAAACAACCCTAACTGCCAGTACTCAAACAGTAACAACCTTATCTATGAAATGGTAGCACTGCACATATTACATCAGGCCCTAGAATATCAATACACTTCCTATTAGGAAAACAGAACAAATCGACTGCTAGTGTGATCTATAAATTATATAGCAAGACAATACCTCACCTCAGTCACACACGGAGAACACAGACAGACCCTGACCAAATACAGAATAAAGGGACCAGAATGTATAAATAGAAACATGCTATGAAGAACTGAACTGGAACCCACAACAAACCAGCCTCTATAAGCAGAGCAACAATGGAAAAACAGAAACATTAAATAAGAAAAATGTTCAAACCAATCTTTATACTTTATATGTGTATTCCCAGAGATATGCCCAACTTATTAAATGTAAAAAATGAAGGACCTGTTATGCTCAGGCTTGTGACCTTGGCCAACAAGAGGATGGTATACCTTTCGGAGGGTCCGTAGGGTCTCTTGTCGGGTGGCGAGCAGAACAGGAGGCGGGACCAGCTGACCCTGGGCACTGGAGGCGGAGACGAATACGGAGGCGGTGAAGAGACTGAGATTAGGCGCTGAGTCTTCACCACTGGTGGTCTGCGGTCCCCCCAGGAGGAGCCATAGGGACCCGACCGCTGGGACTTAGGTGGACCTAGGGAGGTCAGAGCAATGGTGCAAAGGCCAACTGGACTTCGCCCTGGAAGCCCGCGGTCCCCCCAGGAGGAGCCCGTAGGGACCCGGGCCACTGGGACTTAGTGGGCCCTTGGAGACGGAGTCTTGAAGGAGTGCTAGGTCGAGTGCCAGAGGGTCGTCGCTCACCAGTCCGAAGTCATGCACCAGAGATCACCCGCTGCCAATCCAGAGTCAGGAACCAGAGAATCACCATAAGCCAATCCGAAGTCAGGAACCAGAGAATCACCGTAAGCCAATCCGAAGTCAGGAACCAGAGAATCACCAAGACGTAACAGGAACAAGCAGCAGGAACTCACCGAGGCAAGCAGATCAAACAACACTCGCAAGAACGTTGCCAAGTCGAGGAATGAGCAAGGAAGCCTCCTATATACTTCCTCTGCTCTGGATCATTGGAAGCAGGTGCTCGGATCATTGGAAGCAGGTGCATTTAAAGGGACCATGTCCCTTTAAATGCAAATGAGTTGACGGTGGCCATCTTGGATTTCCTCGGTGGAGAAGAAGAAACGTGGCTGAGGGAAGCAGGAGGCTTTCCCTGCAGCGCAGGCGCGGGCGGCCGAGTCGGAGCCCTCCCCCGGGGCTTTCATGGCCTAGGACTCAGGTAGGAGAACGCGGTCGTGGGGCGCCACGGCCGCGGAGCCAACAGTACCCCCATTTAGGGCGTCTCCCTGGAGGCCTGGGTTTGGATGGGTGGTTCTCTGTGGAACTGGTCAGTAGACTCTGATCCAAGATGTTAGCCAGAGGCTCCAGAGTTCTCTCGCTCGGGGGCCGAAGCCCTTCCCACGCTATCAGGTATTCCCACTTCTTCCTGTGTTTCCTTATATCTAGGACCTCTCCGGACTTGATAAAGGAGGTCATCTTCAGAGGCAACAGGATATGGAATCGGAGGCGTGCTAGAAGGCCATGATAATACCAGAGGCTTCAGTAGGGAGACTGGAATGTGTTGTGAATCTTGAGCGAAGGGGAAGGCGGCAGTTGATACGAGACTGCTCCCACCTGCCTGATGACGGGAAACGGTCCAATAAATCGCGGGCGTCAGTCGCAATGATGGCAGCTTCAAGCGGATGAACTGCGTGCTCAACCAAACCTTCTGGCCCGGCTTGAGAGGCGGGTACGGTTTCTTCTGTCCGGTCAGCATAACTCTTAGCTGCCTGGCCTGCCCTGACCAGGGCGCGTTGCGTGGATATCCATAGCCGATGCAGCTCATTGGCAGAGAGTTGAGCTGTCGGAGATGCGACCGTGATGGTAACCGGCAATGGTGGGCGTGGCTGTCTCCCATATACTATCTGAAGGGGGAGGCCCCCGTAGCAGCAGAGATATGAGAATTCAGCAAATTCGGCCCAGGGTAACAGGCTCGCCCAGTCATCTTGTTTTTCGTTAACATATAAGCGAAGAAATTGCTTCAAGGTCTGGTTGGTTCTCTCTGCGAGACCGTTAGTTTGTGGATGGTAGCCGGATGTATAATCTAGCGTGATGTCGAACTTCTGGCAGAGAGCCCTCCAGAATTTGGCCGTAAATTGAGGCCCTCGATCAGACAAGATACCTTTAGGTAGGCCGTGGATCCGGAAGATGTGCTGGACGAACAGCTGGGCCAGCTGGGGTGCCGATGGCAATCCTGGCAAAGGTACGAAGTGTGCCATCTTGCTAAAACGATCGACTACCACCCAAATTACCGTGTTGCCACTGGATAATGGCAGGTCCACCACGAAGTCCGTCGCCACGTAGCTCCACGGTTCAGAAGGGCGGGTAATGGTTGAAGTAAGCCTGGAGTGGAGCCAAAGATTCTCTTGTGGCGGGCACAAGTCTGGCAGGACTCCACATAGGCCCGAACATCCTTATTTACCTTTGGCCACCAGTAATATCGGCGCAGAGTCTGCAATGTGCGGGATTGCCCTGGGTGGCCGGAGCGGGAATCATGAGCCCATGCCAGCACTTGTTTCCGTAAGCGTGGCGGAACCAAAGTTTTCCCAGGCGGAATGATGGAGGTAGCCGACAGGAGGATGCGGGATGGCTCAATAATATACTGAGGTTCCTCAGAACCTTCTGTTGACTCAAATACTCGAGATAGGGCATCAGCCTTGATGTTCTTCCCAGCCGGTCTGTACCGGAGAATGAAATTAAAACGGGGTGAAGAACAGGGCCCACCGGGCTTGTCGTGGGTTGAGCCGTTGCGCCCGGTGCAAGTATTCTAAGTTCTTATGGTCCGTGAAGACCGTAAACTGGTGGTGCCCCTTCTAGCCATGGGCGCCATTCTTCCAAGGCCACCTTGATGGCCAAGAGCTCTTGTCGCCGATGGCATAATTCTGCTCGGCCGGCGAAACTGGCGGAGAGGAAGGCACACGGTGTAGCTTATGGCCCTCGGAGGCCTGGCTCAGGACGGCCCCTACTCCCTCTGAGGATGCGTCCACCTCTATAAAGAAGGGTCGTTGCGGATCCGGGTGCCGAAGACATGGTTGCTGCGTGAATGCCTCCTTGAGCCGACGAAAGGCGGCTCTGCTGCTGGAGGCCATTTTTTGGGTCCGCGCCTTTCCGGGTCAGAGCTGTCATCGGGGCAACAATTGATGCGTAGTGATGGATGAAAGAGCGGTAATAATTGGCAAAGCCTAGAAATCTTTGGAGTGCCTTGAGCCCGGACGGCTGTGGCCATTCCCGAATGGCACTTAGCTTTTGTGGATCCATGCGGAATCCCTGACTGGAGACTATATATCCCAGGAAGGGAAGAGACTCCTGCTCAAACTGGCACTTTTCGAGCTTTGCATACAGCTTATGTTCTCTGAGGCGTTGTAACACTTGAACGACGTGTCGCCGGTGAGTGGCCAAGGTATCGGAAAAATCAGGATATGTCCAATAAACTACCACGCATTGGTACAGGAGGTCGCGGAGTATCTCGTTCATAGTATTCTGAAATACTGCGGGGGCATTACAGAGCCCGAACGGCATCACCAAGTACTCATAGTGGCCGTCACGGGTATTGAAGGCCGTCTTCCATTCGTCGCCTTCCTTAATACGAATAAGGTTGTAGGCCCCTCGGAGATCAGTTTGGAGAAGATCCTCGCACCTTGTAGCCGGTCGAATAGCTCAGAGATGAGAGGCAGAGGATAACGGTCCTTGATCGTTATGGCATTCAGCCCCTGTAGTCAATGCAGGGGCGGAGCGTTCCGTCCTTCTTTCCGACGAAGAAGAATCCAGCCCCGCGGGGGACTTTGACTTCCGAATGAAGCCCCTCTCCAGGTTCTCTTTAAATATTCATTCATAGCCTGCGTCTCTGCAGGAGAGAGGGCGTACGTGCGTCCTCGAGGAGGCTCAGTGCCAGGGAGGAGATTTATGGCACAATCGAACGGTCGATGAGGTGGAAGTACTTCCGCCTTCTGCTTAGAAAACACATCTGTGTATGAGGCATATGAGCTGGCAGACCTGGGAGATTAATGGCGGCGATCGGACAGGGCCCTAGAGCCACAGCTTGGAGGCAATTGCCGCGGCAATTCGGCCCCCAACGAGCCAGCTGCAAGGTCTTCCAATCGAACTGGGGTTCGTGCTCCTGGAGCCACGGGAGTCCTAGGACAATGGGATGGATAGAGTACTCCAGGACATAAAAGGACACCTGTTCCTGATGCAGGACCCCAGTCCTCAGCTGGACAGGGATAGTGGCGTGCGTCACCCGTTCCGGGAGCGGCTTCCCTTGGATGGAGGAGATGACCAAGGGACGGACAGCGGAACTTGAGAAATCTTTAAATGTTCAACCAGACCTTTCATGATAAAATTCCCGCCGGCACCGGAATCCACCAAGGCCAACGTGTGGAACTCTCCATCCGCCGCAGTCAATGCCACTGGCAGGGTTAGTGGAGGTGCAGGAGTGGTACGGCCCAGGAAGAGACCTCCTTCAGGTCCTAGGCCCGAGAGTTTTCCGCACGCGTCGGGCAGGCAGCAATCCGATGGCCCGCTGCACCACAGTAAACAGAGCCCCTTCCTGATTCGCCGTTGACGCTCTTGCGGAGAGAGTTTCCCGCGACCCAACTCCATGGGTTCGTCTGTTGGCGGCCGAGGGTTCTCTAACCTATCCTTGGGTGAGGGCGAATGTCGAGGGCGTCTGGGCGGAGTTGCCGCTTTGGATGTTGTCTGGGCCTCTTGGCGACGCTCCTGGTGGCGTCTGTCTATGCGACCAGCCAATTCGATCAAGGCATTCAAGGACCTCGGTATCTCACGTCCCGCGAGCTCGTCCTTAATTCGGGGCTCAGCCCCTGGTAGAAAATGGTTCGGAGGCAGTCTGAGTCCCAGCCGAGCTCCGAGGAGGAGCCCGAAAGTCGATGGCGTATTCCGCCAATGTCCTCGAGCCTTGACGCAACTGCAGTAGTCTCGGCCCTGCTGAAACTTCTTGAGCAGGATCCCGAAGTTTATTCGGAACAACTCCCAAAACTCCTCGAGGTTCCTTAGAACGGGATCGTCTCGTTCCCACAGGGGGGAAGCCCATTCTAGGGCCTTTCCTCCTAGCAGAGCCAGGATAAAGGTGGTCTTGGTGGCATCATCTGGGAAGAGAGCGGCCTGCAGGCGGAAGTGCATCTTGCACTGGTTCATAAAACCCCTGCAGGCCCGAGGTTCCCCGGAGAAACGTGGCGGTGCCGGTATGCGAACTACCGGCCGACCCGCCGAAGCCATCGGTGGGGAAGGCAGCGTAGGGTTCATAGGAGCCAATGCTCAAAGCGCTGGTTCAGGCTCTGCACTGAGGAGACCAGGGCGTCCAGGGTTTTCTGCTGCTCCAGCAGGCGGGCCATTCCCGGAATGGCCTGGCGGGCGGAAGCCCTGCCAGGTCCATGGACTTGGCAATCTGTTATGCTCAGGCTTGTGGACCCTTGGCCGACACAAGATGATGGTATACCTTTCGGAGGGTCCGTAGGGTCTCTTGTCGGGTGGCGAGGCAGAACAGGAGGCGGGACCAGCTGACCCTGGGCACTGGAGGCGGAGATGAATACGGAGGCGGTGAAGAGACGAGATGAGGCGCTGAGTCTTCACCACTGGTGGTCTGCGGTCCCCCCGGGAGGAGCCCGTAGGGACCCGACTGCTGGGACTTAGGTGGACCTAGGGAGGTCAGAGCAATGGTGCAAAGGCCAACTGGAGCTTCGCCCTGGAAGCCCGCGGTCCCCCCAGGAGGAGCCCGTAGGGACCCGGGCCGCTGGGACTTAGGTGGGCCCTTGGAGACGGAGTCTTGAAGGAGTCCTAGGTCGAGTGCCAGAGGGTCGTCGCTCACCAGTCCGAAGTCGTGCACCAGAGAATCATCGCTTGCCAATCCAGAGTCAGGAACCAGAGAATCACCGTAAGCCAATCCGAAGTCAGGAACCAGAGAATCACCGTAAGCCAATCCGAAGTCAGGAACCAGAGAATCACCAAGACGTAACAGGAACAAGCAGCAGGAACTCACCGAGGCAAGCAGACTCAAACAACACTCGCAAGAGACGTTGCCAAGTCGAGGAATGAGCAGAGGAAGCCTCCCTATATACTTCCTCTGCTCTGGATCATTGGAAGCAGGTGAGTCTAGTTAAAGGGACCAGGTCCCTTTAAATGCAAATGAGTTTGACGGCGGCCATCTTGGATTTCCTCGGTGGAGAAGAAGAAACGTGGCTGAGGGAAGCAGGAGGCTTTCCCTGCAGCGGGCAGCGCGGGCCCGAGTCGGAGCCCTCCCCCGGGGCTTTCATGGCTGAGACTCAGGTAGGAGAACGCGGTCGTGGGGCGCCACGGCCACGGAGCACAACAGGACGACATACCACCCCCGTGGTGACTGAGCTTAAATTGCGTTCAGTACTTTTTACCAACAAGGGTCACTTATAATCATTGGTCCTGAAGTGCCAAGAAACAAATATCTGTGGGAAAAAATGTTTTAAGTTGTTTTGACAAATGCTTTAAAAAACATATGTACTTCCCTTTCAACCAGTTCAGCAAGTCTAATTCAGCACGCCCTTCATGATACCATGTTTGGTGAATGAACTGCCTCTGGGGCATCCAATGTATTCTTGTATTCTGATAGAGGGTGAACGTCTAAAAATCTATAAATTGAAATCAATAAATTGTCATCGTTCACCCTCTAGCAGCACAGAATACATACACTGGACGCCCCTGAGGCAGTTCATTCATAAAACATGGTATCATGAAGGGCGTGCTGAATTAGACTTGCTCAACTGGTTGAAAAGGAAATACCTATATTTTTTAAACCATTTCTCAAAACAACTTAAAACATTTTTCCCACAGATATTTGTTTCTTGGCACTTCAGGACCGATGATTGTAAGTGACCCTTGTCAGTAAAAAGTACTGAATGCAATTTAAGCTCAGTCACCACAGGGTGATATGTTGGTCCTTCATTTTTTACATTTAATAAGTTGGGCATATCTCTGGGAATACACGTATAAAGTATAAAGATTGGTTTGCAACATTTTTCTTATTTAACATAGTTTCATATGCAATATTGTTGGATTTTTTTCTAATGTGATTATATATTAAAACAGAAACATTACAATTCTTAATAAAACATTAACAAATAAAATCAAGAATATAAAACATCAATCATATAGTAAAATCATAGTCATAAAAAGAATAAATATTTCAAACCAGTTAAAACAGATTATCCAAAATTTCCCAAACACCAATAAAATATTTCAAAACATCTGATGAATAAAAAAATCCAATTTCCCAAAAAACAATAACATATTTCAAAATAGTAGAAACACATTACACCCAATAATTAAAACTAATAAGGATTAAAAAATCTCCTGCTCTCCATACCTAGGATTTTTAATTTTCAGTCATCTTGAGATTGTTGTGGTTGGGGAGATAGGGCCACACAAACTTTATCTTCACCACACACATACACACATATTCACTCTCTCATACACTCCAACTCTTATATACATGCCTATAATCTCACACACAATTGCTCTCTTTTTCTCATAGTCACATTATGTGTGTGTTTGAACATGCCTGTGAGAACCTATATGTGATACATAGGCTCTCACAGGCACATACACACACATAGGCACTTGCACACAGGCTCTCACACAGACACACACAAGCACACAGGTTTTCACACAGACACACACACAGACACATGAATATAAGCTCTGGCACAGACATACACTCAAGCTCCCTGTAATACAAAAACATACGTATGCACTCAACCTCTCACATAGACACACAAACATACACATACACACAAGTTCTGACACAGGCTCACACTCAAGCTCTCACACAGACACATGCACATAGGTTCTTACACACACACAACACATGCAGCTTCCTTTCTCCAGGCCACAGTAGAATAGGCTCCACCATGGCCCCCTCCACCCTCTTCACTTTGGGCCATGGAGGGATGAGGTCCACCATGGCCCCACGGGCTACTCTTTCTTCAGCTCCTCCACTGGCCTTTCTGCGAAGGGGAGGGAGCGGGAGCCAGAAAGCTATGCGCACGCATGCAGCTAAAAGTGGAAACTGCCGCGGCCTTTCTTCATTTTGGCCGTGGGCGGGCTGAGCTCTGCCAGTGGCCCCAGAGCCTCTCCTGCTGCTGTTGCCATCCCAGGTGTGCTTCCCTGTGCAAATGCATGGTGTGCACACTGAGTCGTGCCAGGCCTGTCTATGAGAAAAGACCTTGATAAACCTGGTCCTGACTGTCATACACTTTAGAATAATTAGACTAGGACTGAGCTGGAATCCGTCCTCCATGTGACATGGCATTTTCTCTTTAAAAGTGGGAACTGTACGATAGGAATGTGTTTGAATCAGGTCAACTGGCTATACTTTTGTTTTAGTTTTCTGAGCCAGCTTCTTAAGGGATTAAAGAGAATGCCCTGCATTCTAAACAATCTCAGTTAAAATTCTTTATTCAGACTTAAATACACACATTTCATGCTCATAACAATGTTGGCTAGTGACAAACATTATATGCTTTTATTCCTCCATTTTCCTAGCATCATAAACCCCCTTTCTTCATTATTTTTCCTGAATATTAATAATCCTTAGGCACATACATCTGTTTAAGTGCATTGTAGCTTATCAATATTATGGTGAAAAATGTGTTTCTAATCCAGAGGTTTAGTTCTAAGGTTCTGGCCAGGGATATCTTGGATGTTCCCAAGTTCAAGTAACAATATGATCTATCTTTCCAAGGTACAGAATGAACTCATTTTATCTGTTTAACAGCTGTAACACTGAAATCTGTCTGCAAAATACTTTGGGCTTAATTTATTAAGAGTCTTCTCTCATTTTGTGTTAATGGGAAATATCCTTGATAAATCAGCTTTATGCAGACACCTATTTTTATTAACCTAGTCACCTCAGGGATTTTAAATGATTTGCTATAATGTTTTATGAAGAAGAAAAGTTATCAAATTCCATTTTTCAGAATGGGCATCTCAAGATTGTACCAATGATGAACATTTTATGAATAATAAGAAATGGCAGACATAAGCAGGGGCATTAGTCGGAAAGAGAAAGCGCCCGGTGAGCCTGAAAACGATTGCGGCCGGGCCCCACGGTGGCGATGGGGCGCCCACGGCGACATCAGGTTCTGGTACTGCCCTCGGCTGCTAGCACTGAGGCTACAGCTTCTACGGCTGCTAGCACTGGGACCACTTCACATGACTTGGGATGAGACCATTGTGGGAGGCTGTCATTCGCATGGATCATCGGGCACTCTTATGAGCGTTGGGCACATAAGCGGGCCCAGCAGCGCCAGACAGGGGAGCATCTAGGGATGGCAAAGCAGCGAATGGCGTTGATTTGGAGAGGAATTTCAGGGATGGTATGGGACCAGCTATTACCGACTGTTTTGGAACTGCGCAATAACAATCCAGTTACACCTACAGCCCTCGTCATACACCTGGGTGGCAATGATATGCCTCGGACCAAGAGCATAGCCCTCACACAAAAAATGCAAAAAGACCTCCTGGTATTGCATAACATGTTCCCGCAGTCGGTGATTGTATGGTCCTGCATCACCCCTCGCAGAGTTTGGGGGGGGAAAGATCTCATGCAGCGGTGGAAAATGCCAGGAGAAAGATCAACAGATGGATGGTTAAATTCATGAGTACCATTGACGGTTTGTCTGTCACGTATGAATTGATAGACGAAAGCCCAGGAATGTTTCGGCACGACGGGGTACATCTATCGGACATAGGTTGGGATATTTTCAACTCCGACCTACAAGATAGTATTCAAGCGGTTGTACACCTGTTGGCCGCAGCATTTTCATAACCTCTATCCTCTTAAGATCACCACGGTTTAACTCTTTCCCCCCCCCCACCTCCTTCTCCACCCTCGCTACTTCCTTCAAAAAAATACTCTCCTATACCCACTTGCCTCTCCAAACGAATGTCATAACAGTGACTCTAGGTCTTTCCAAGACAGCTCTATTGACTTCACATACGGGTCTTCTAAACTATTTGTATATAAGTTGTACTCTCCCAGTTTTTTGTTAACTTTCTCCAAGTTCATCCCCCTTGTTCTATGTAAGACATTATAATCTATTCTTTATATTGTCATTGTAATTGTTGAAATGTGAACCGAAGTGATTAGTAACATTGTTACCTGAACTGCAGTATATAAAACTGTTATAAATAAATAAATAAATAAATAAAAAATTACAAGATTCCAAGGCATGGATTTAACCCTCTCTAAATATGAAAAATACAACGAATGAGTGGATTTTCAGTTCAGTTCATTGCAACCGAACCAAAACATTGACTCATCTAAAACTGTCAGAAATTTTTCGGATCATTCCTTTTGATAGTGTAAATTTGGAAATGGCATGCAGCTATTTTGCTGAAATAAATGATCTAAAAATTTAAAAAAAAAAACAAGCAAACCCCAAAACAAAATAGATCTCCATAAATGAAATGTGGCTGCAAATGGGCTGAAAACAAAATGGCTTGAACTGAACCAAATCTTTTTCTCTATATACCCCTAGCATATAATACATTATAATCTCATTAGTTTTTGTTAGCATTCAAATAAACTAAAAAGCCTACCCAGATATAATAGACTCCAGCAATGTGGCAGAATTAAAAGGGATGCCTTCAATGGACAAGGTACACAATGGATATTCGACCTTCGTATTCCACACTGACCTTAACTTCTGCACAGACCCATAAATATACAGAAAAAAAATAGGGTATAGGGCTAATTAAACACTGCAAAATGACAATAGCACAGGAAATAGGTAACTGGAACACAATATCAATTTCTTTTTACTTTTACTAGACATTGCAATAAACATTTTAAAGTTGTTCCTTTGATGATGATTATAAAGGAATCACAATGTGTCCTAGTGTATTCTATTATAAGAAAGACAGGAAAGACCAATAGATGTGATATATTTACAAGAATTAGTCTAATATATGCATCACTCAAAATAGCATATTTTCTAACATGTAATTTCCCCTATTAATAAGCAGTCCTAAAGCACTTTTAAGTAGGCCATTGTGATGTAGTATTATGTGTTATTATCAAAAACAACCAGTGCTTAAACATTTTACACAAACAGGCAACACCCATAGAGCCCACCCCTTGTCTAGACTTGCTGCTTCTATTTTTAAGAAGTGCCATGTTGGGTCAGACCAGTGGTCCACTGCACCCAGCATTCTGTTTTCAACAGTGGTCAATCTGGTTCATTAGGAAGAACCTGGCAAATTCTAATGGGGAGATCTATTCCTTGTTGCCTATTCCCAGAAGAAAGATAGCAATCCCCAGGTCTGCCTAAGTAATAATATTAATGGACAAGTCCTCCAGAAATTTGTCATAATTTTTTTAAAATCTAGTGATACTAGAAGACTTGATTGCATCCTCTGACAACAAATTCCACAGCTTAAATGTGTGCTGACTGAAAATGTTCTTAAATTTGTTTTAACTCTGCTACCTGTTGGTTTCATGGAATTTTTCCTAGTCCTAGTACTATCTGATAGGGTAAATAACCATTTCTTATTAACTTGAACCACATCGATCATAATTTTATAAACCTCTATTATATCCAATCTCAGTTGTTTCTTCTCCAAATTGAAGAGCCCAACCTGTTAAGCCTTTCATCATAGAGGATGTTCTAGACCCTTTATTACTTTTGTTGCCCTCACTGTACCTTTTCTAGTTCTGCTATGCTTTTCTAGTTCTGTTATGCTCGGTGGTCCATGGGTTACCACCTTCTCGGCTGACACAGCCATGTTCTGCTCCAACGCAACCACGTTACCTCATCAGTGCAGTTGCGCGACGCCATTCCTTGCTGGCAGACAGATGCCTATGGCTTCCTTAGGGTGTGCACAGTGTTGCGCCGTATGTGGACACTTGGGCCGAGGTGGGGTTGACGCAACCCGTAGGTAGGACCTACGGGTCTCCACCGTCAGCAAGCAGAGTGGGCTGATGAATAGAGGCCAACTGGAGCTTCACCAATACCAGCCCTCATTCACCGCGGGTTGAGCCTTTAGGTGCCAGGGCCAGCTGGTCTTAGGTGGGCCTCTGTATGTCATCGATGAGGAGATCATGATCAGCCCAGAGACAGCAGAAGGGAGATGGTACAGTCTTACACTGAACACGGTAGTGTCCTGGAAACCCGGGCACCAAAGGAACATAGACGTTGGGCATGATTTAAATATTCCAGGTTCTTGTGGTCAGTGAATACTATGAATTTATATTGAGCACTGTCTAGCCATGGGTGCCATTCTTCAAGAGCCAGATTGATGGCAAGTAACTCACGATCTCCGATACTATAATTTTGGTCCGCAGACTAAAATTTGCGAGAGTAGAACGAACATGGAACTATTGATCCAGAAGTGGTGCGTTGGCTCAGGACCGCCCCAGCTCCGATCACGTAGGCATCCTACCTGAATGGGGCGGTTTGGGTCAGGGTGATGAAGATAAGACCCAGCCTGGAAAGCTTCATTAAGGCGGTGGAAGGTGGTGATGGCTTCCAGTGTCCAATTTCAAGTGTCAAGTCAATGCAGTCAGAGGGGCGGCCAAGGTTGAATAGTGTGGAATAAAATGGCAATAGTAGTTTGAGAACCCTAAGAAACCACTGGAGAGCCTTAAGACCCATGGGCTGTGGCCAGTCTCAGATTCCTTTTAACTTGGCAGAGTCGATAGAGAATCCTCGTTGGGAAATAATATATCTGAGGAAAGGCAGACTGGATTTCTCAAATAAACACTTATCCAACCTTGCAAATAAGTGATTCTCACGAAGGCATTGGAGGACAGTATGGACATCAGTGCAGCATGTGGCCAGATCTTTAGAAAAGACAAGGATGGCATCCAAGTACGCCACAACCTTGGTATACAGCAAATCTAGGAAAATTTCATTTATCATTCATTGGAAAACTGCAGGCGCGTTACAGAGACCAAAGGGCATCACCAGGTATTCATAATGCCCGTCTCTGGTGTTAAAAGCTGTCTTCCAAATATCAACTGGATGGATTCGTACCAAGTTGTACGCCCCGCGTAGATCCAACTTAATGAATATGGAGGCTCCATGCAGGCAATCAAATAGGTCCGAGATCAGCGGCAGAGGGTACTTATCTTTACGAGTAATGGAGTTCAGGCCACGGTAGTCAATACACAACCTGAGAGACCCATCTTTCTTAGTCACAAAAAAGAATCCTGCTCCGGCAGGAGACGTAAAGGGGTGGATGAATCCCTTCGCAAGATTTTCTTGTATGTACTCCGTCATGGCCTTTGTCTCAGGAAGAGACAGAGGATAGGTACGCCCTCGGGGAGGTGTGGTCCCAGGTAGGAGGTCTATGGGACAATCAAACCTCTGAAGAGGTGGAAGGAGGTCTGCTTTTTGCTTAGAGAATACGTCTTCAAAATCCGCATAGGGAGCGGCTATGCCTGAAGAAGTGGCAGCCAGAGGAGCCACAGGTGGCAGAACCACTTTACATAGACAGGACTGGTGGCAGGTAGAACCCCATCCACCAGTTGAAGTGAACCCTAATCGAATTGGGGAGAGTGACGTTGGAGCCAGGGTAGTCCTAAGACCACCGGATGAATGGATTTCTCTAGTACTAGTAATTCAATTTCTTCCGTGTGGAGAGTGCCAGTGCATAATTGAACAAGCTCAGTGTTGTGGAATATTCGACCGGGTAATGGTTCCCCATAAATGGAAGCTATGCACAGGGAAGTTTCCAGAGGATGGGTCTTTATACCCAGGAGTTGAACTAGATCCTTGAGGATAAATTGTCTCCTGCTCCGGAATCGACCAGAGGAAGGATTGGAAAGGACTGAGAGTCCCAGATCAGGGTGATTGGTACAGAAAGTTGAGGGGCCGGAGAGGTTGCGCCCAAGTTCAGGACCCCTATTGAACTTAGGCTGGGAAGTTTCCTGGATGGATGGGGCAAGTCTGTAGATGGTAGCCAGGTGCTCTGCAATACAGGCACAGGCCGGTTGGTCTCCACTGGAGGTGCTCTTCCGGGGTCAGCCACCCATAGCCCAGCTGCATGGGCTCTTCCATCTTGGCAGAGATGATGGTTGGTGGCGAACAGGATCGAACCCGAGAGGGCTTCTTGGGCATCTGACTCTCCTGGTGATGCTCTTAGAGACGATGATCAATTCGGCCCGTTAAGTCTATAAGGTCCTCAAGAGAGGAAGGGAGCTCCCATGCAGCCAGCTCATCCTTCAGCTGCAGGGAAAGTCCATCCAGGTAGATAGCTCATAGGCAGTCTTCCTGCCAGGCGAGTTCAGAAGCCAAAGTCCGAAATTCAATAGTATAATCAAAGAGACTTTTTGACCTTGACGAAGGAGTAACAAACTGGTGCTTGCCATGGCATGCTGCCCTATATCATAAAAATCCGTTGAAACATAGCCACGAACCGGAACAACTCCCTTAGGAGGGAGTCCGATCGTTCCCACAGAGGAGAAGCCCAGGCCAGCGCCTTCCCTTCAAGATGAGACAGGATAAAGGTGACCTTGGTTAATTCGTCCTGGAAGACGGAGGGCTGCAGAGCAAACTGCATATAGCACTGATTGATGAGCCCTCTGCAGAGCTTGGAGTCACCGTTGAAGTGCGGGGGCACTGGCAGGGCCAACATGGCTCAAGACGTAGAAGATGATGGCTGTGGATGAGAAGGAGCTGGTACTGGAACCGGATTGCTGGTGAGGGAGTCAAGCTAGGCATGAAGACGCACAATGGAGGAGGCCAGTACCTCAAGAAACTGCTGCAGTTGTACTTTGGATGCCAGGCCAAGGTGGGGTTGACACAACCCATAGGTAGGGACCTACGGGTCCCCATTGGCGGCAGGTGGAGTGGGCTGATGATAGAGGCCAGCTGGAGCTTCACCAGTATCAGCCCTCATTCCCCGCAAGTTGAGCCTTTGCATGCCGGGACCGGATGGACTTAGGTGGGCCTCTGCATGTTGTCGATGAGGTGATCATGATCAGGCCAGAGACAACAGAAGGGAGATGCTACAGTCTTACACAGGACAAAGTAGAGTCCTGGAAACCCTGGTGCCAAAGGAATGTAGGCAGGGAGGGGGCACCTGAGCAAGAGCAGGCCGAAGCCTGAATAGTAATAGGCTGAAGAGGCTTCAATGAACAGGCTTCAGTCAGGGCTGGTGGCAATCTGGAAGCAGTGGCAAGCAAGGCTGAGGTCTGAACACAAAGATGGTCAAGTGTAGTCAAACAATGCTGAGGTCTGGGTCTGGAGAGAGGCAACAACGTAGTCAGGCAATGCAGAGGTCTGGGTCTGGAGAGAGGCAACAACGTAGGCAAAGCGGAGGTCTGGGTCTGGAGAAAGGCAACAGCGTAGTCAGGAAATGCAGAGGTCTGGATCTGGAGAGAGGCAATGGTGAAGTCAGGCAATGCAGAGGTCCGGGCTTCGAGAGAGTCAATGGCGTGGTCAGGTGAAGCAGAGGTCCGGGCTTGGAGAGAGTCAATGGCGTGGTCAGGTGAAGCAGAGGTCCGGGCTTGGAGAGAGTCAATGGCATGGTCAAGTGAAGCAGAGGTCCGGGCTTGGAGAGAGTCAATGGCGTGGTCAGGCAAAGCAAATCAAAGTCCGTGTAGGCAATCCTAGGAAAGGTGAAGAGCAGGAAAGTAGAGGCAAGGAATCAGGAATCAGGAACCAGGTACAACGAGGAGCATGAACACGGGAGTGAGACGAACCTCTGAAGAGGCAATGAGTACTCAACCAGCGAGGAGACCTGTTGCAAAGGCAAAGCTAGGGAGTGGAGCCCAGGCTTAAGTACCGTGCTCCGCTGACATCATCATCCGGGGCCGCGGCTCGGCTCCCTTATATGACATCACCAAGCCTGTCCTACAAAAGGCTAGCCATACATGTGCTCAAAGCCTCAGCAACAGGTCCAGCTATATTCGTGCAATACGTATTGCTTCTCGTTCCAGCCTTGTCTTCAGTTCTTTAATCAAGTCCTGTCTTTACTTCTTCACTCCTTCACTCCAACCTTGTCATCAGTTCTTCAGTCCAGCCTTATCTTCAGTACTTTAGTCCAGTCTTCTCTTCTGTCTTTGTCTGCTTGTCTCCAGCCTTGTCCCTGCTGTACATGCCCTAGCCTTCCTGCCCTGCTTATTTGTCCCTTGTCTTCTCCCTTGGATAGATACCTGGTATTGACCTCGGCTTGGATCTCGGACAAGCCTGACTGCCACCTGCATCCAACCATTGCCTGCATCTTAGATATGCCTGACTGCTTCCTGTCCATGACTCAAGTCATCCAAGGTTGTTGTGTCCATTGGTTCCCGACGCCCTCTCTCCGCCCTCCTTACCTCTTTGGCACCTCCCTCTTTGTCCGCAGGAAGATTGGCTGCCGCGGCGTTCTTCTGTCGAAGTCCTCCAGCGTCCCCGGACCGGCTAGACGTTGCAAACCGCCATGTTTCCTGGAGGCCGATAAACATCACCCGTGATGGATATATAAGGTCTTAGAATTTGCTAACACATCGAGTTAGCAAGGGTTACTCTACCTAAGCTACTCTGCCTCTTTGGACTTACTCTCCTTAGTTTTTCAGGTGACAGTCTGGAACCGGTACTCACTCCTCGAGGGCCCTCGTTCCCAGACTTACTCGGTACTCTCTTCTGCCTGGAAGTCATCACTGCCAACTACATCAATGAGTTACCATCGCTCTCTCAGAGCTTTCCCTGGAACCAGGTACTTGCTCCTCGAGGGCCTATATATTCCAGCTCCTGGGCTTCTATGAGACATTGTGTGAGTGTTACCATCTGGTTCAGTACATGAACTCTGCATACCCTGCCTATTCACTATATTTCAGTTTCTCTACAGCTCAGCCTCCAGGGATCGCTGTTCCAGTATCTGAGGGATTACAGCCCAGCCGGGCACTCCAGCTCACTATTGCCACCTCTGGTGGTTCAGTATACTGTCTAATAAAAGAACTAATGTGCGTCTGTCTCCATACTCTGAGCTGACCGGTGGTCCCTCTCGGGATCTTCCCCAGGGGCATGGTCATCTGCCACCGGTCCAAGGATCCACCCACAACTCTCCTAAATAACAACAGATTGCTAATCCCAAGCAGACTAACTTCGAACTGAACAAAGGTCCACCTCTTCTGTCCTTAGCAGAGACCTCCATCTAAGTCCTGCTATCCCTGGCACCCAAAGGCTTAACCCGAAGGGAACGAGGGCTGGTATAGTTAAAGTCCCTGACCAGTCTCTGCTGCGCCCAGGTCCACTTGCCGACAACGAGAATCTGCGGAGCTCCTCCATGCAAGTGGTACCAATCTTGCCTTGGTCTAAGGGTCCGCAGATGCAACAATTTCCTTAAATTGCATATATTTTTGGCTTTGACAGTCTTGCACACATTATCTTCCAAACCATTTCAACCTAAAGCAATAAAAAAAAAAGCGAGAACATAAGAACATAAGAAGTTGCCATACTGGGACAAACCAAGGGTCCATCAAGCCCAGCATCCTGTTTCAAATACCCAAACATTAAGTAGATCCCATGCTACTCATGCCAATAATAACAGTGGCTATTCCATAAGTCAACTTGATTAATAGCAGTTAATGGACTTCTAATCCATGAACTTATCCAGTCCTTGTTTTTAAACCCAGCTAGACTAATTGCACTAACCACAATCCTCTAGCAACAAATTCCAGAGCTTAATTGTGTGTTGAGTAAAAAAAAAATTTTCTCTGAATAGTTTTAAATGTGTTACTTGCTAACTTCTTGGAGTGCCCCCCTAGTCCTTCATTTATCTGAAAGATTAAATAACTGATTCATATTTACCCATTCTAGCCATCTTATGATTTTAAAGACTTCTATCAATTCCCCCCTCAGCCATCTCTTCTCCAAGCATGAACAGCCCTAACCTCTTTAGCCTTTCCTCATAGGGGAGCTGTTCCATTCCCCTTATCATTTTGGTGCCCTCTCTGTACCTTCTCCATCGCAATTATATCTTTTTTGAGATACGGTGACCAAGAATTGTAATCAGTTCTCAAGGTGCAGTCTCACCATGGAGCTATTCAAAGACATTATGACATTTTCTGTTTTATTTACCATTCCATTCCTAATAATTCATAACATTCTGTTTGCTTTTTTGACTGCTGCAGCACACTGAGATGACAATTTCAATGGTATTTTTCATTATGTTGCCTAGATGTTTTTCCTGGGTGGTAGTTCCTAATATGGAACCTGACATCGTGTAACTACAGCGTGGGCTTTTCCAATTATAGAATCTTTTGGCCATTTGTTCCTCCAGGCATCTACAAAAAAATTATATCCCCTCTAAGAACCATCTTAGGCCATTTCCCACAATAGAATTGGAGAAGATCTATGGTCATCTTTAAAATTACAAAGAAGATGTTTAAATGCCTGATTTTGAACAAATATCGGGGAAAGCACCATGGAGTACACTGGTTCAAAGTAAAAACCCTTCCAGGTCAATACAGACTGGGGAGTGATCAGAAATCTCTGTAGGACCTATGTCAGAGGATGTAACCTTGGAAAACCCTGACCTATTAAGAAAAGGATAGGTGGGTTCTGGAAAATTGTGTATAAGATCTATCCAATGGATGTAAGGTCCTCCATCCATCCACCATATCCAAGGTATGACAATAGGAAGAGGATATAGGCCAGAAGCAGACCTGTCTAAAGTAGGGTCCAAAACTCAATTCAAGTCCCTCCCCCACCAATAACTAAGGTAACAGAGTACACTGCTAACAACTGTACTATCTTCATAAAAAAAAACTGTGATTATAAATATTGGGAGTATAAAGATTGCAAAGTACCAAGGGCTGTCTATCCAGAGAATCCACCACAATAATGAATCTACCATTTGGATCTTCTATGCATTTAGTGGCCTCGTAGGGAATTGACTTACCCAACAAGACAGCAATTCCTGCTATTTTTCCCAACTGCTGCAGTTGAGAAAACATCCCCCGCCGAAGAGTTATGCAGTTTTTGATGCTCATCTAAATGCGCGTCTTGTAACATTGCAATGTGAAAGTTGTGTCTGCGCAAAGCTTGCTATATTTTGTACCTCTTAACTACAAAACCCAGTACCAGATTACATTCCAAAGTGCTATTCTAATATTTTGAGACATCATCTCAAGTAAATACATGGGTCAAAGTACAAAAAGAAAAGAAACAAACCTTCAGAAGTCCGGACCCAAAGCCTGGATCCTGGCCACATGTTTACATGATTCCCCAACCACAATTTCCCAACCTCTGTCACATGACAAGGCGTATTTGAACCATACACATCCCCTATCTTACCCACCCTACCCTCTATATTGCATGGTCGACACCCACACTATACCAACCCCTCCCCCCTCAAACAAATATAATTACCCAACCAAGAAAAAGTGAGAACATTGCCTAAATATAGGCATAAGGGATCTATTCAAATGCAAGGGGCCTCACCTCCCCATTCCAGATCCATCACACCATATCATATTTACAAGTACAGTAACCAATACTCCTACACATTCAGGCATAACATAAAACACAGATGGACAAATCAAAATGCCACCAGATATATACATCCAGTCTTTCAACAAAAAATTAGGAAAGCTGTAAATTCAAAATCTGGAAGTGCATTTCCCCCAGTACATAGCTCAGTCAAACCATAGTCTTCCATCTATCTAAGTCAGTTAAAAAAAAAAAAGGCCAAAACATAACAATGGTCCCACGAACCATCCAACATATTAAATCCATAGCCAAACAAATGAAGGCCATATAAGACATCAATATCAGGGTTAGTTGCAGTTGGTAGGCTCTGAATTCCAAACTGCTCACAATCGTTGCACAAACATTGTTCATATACACCTCAGTGAAGTCCATAACATCAAGGTGGCGGATTAGTCTCACTGCCAATGCGGTCGACATCATCAAAGGAACTCAGGAACTGCTTCGCTTTCTCAGCCGAATTGCACCAAGTAACTTGGTTAGCATGAATGATCTTAAGCTTTGCTGGATATTGCAACATAAATAGGATGTTTCGCTGAACTAGCTGCATGCACACTGCTGAAAATAATTTCTGCTGCACTGACACATTGGCAGAGAAGTCCTAGAATATCAAAATAGGTGAATATTCATATAGCAAAGTGCAGCGCTTGCGATAGGCCTGAAACACTTCAGACTTTTGAGCGAAATTAAAAAATTCGCAATTCCAGGCCTGGATTTGTTGTAGGGATGTGCAGCAGGGACGGATTTGTCCCATTCGGCATTCATATTTGTGAGGAGGCAAATCCGTTGCATCCATTCTTGGGGGACCCCGATCTGTTTCATTAGTTACATATGTATTCGTTTCCCAAAAAAACCCCCATCCCAACCTTTTAAATTTAATTAACTACAACCCCCCACCCTCCTGACCCCCCAAGACTTACCAAAAGTCCCTGGTGGTCCAGCGGGAAATCCTGGCGCGATCTCCTGCACTTGGGCTGTCAGCTGCTGGCATTCAAAATGGCGCCGATAGCCTTTGCCCTTACTATGTCACAGGGGCTACCGGTGCCATTAGTCGGCCCTGTCACATGGTAGGGAGCAATGGACGGCCGGCGCCATCTTGTGCTCCTACCATGTGACAGGGGCCGACCAATGGCACCGGTAGCCCCTGTGACATAGTAAGGGCAAAGGCTATCGGCGCCATTTTGAATACTGGCAGCTGATGGCCGAGTGCAGGATATGGCTCCAGGACCTCCGCTGGACCACCAGGGACTTTTGACAAGTCTTGGGGGGGGGGGGGGACTCCTGGAGCCATATCCTGCACTCGGGCCGTTGGCTACCAGTATTCAAAATGGCGCCGATAGCCTTGCCCTTACTATGTCACAGGGGCTACCGGTGCCATTGGTCGGCCCTGTCACATGGTAGGAGCAATGGACGGCCGGCGCCATCTTTTGCTCCTACCATGTGACAGGGGCCGACCAATGGCACCGGTAGCCCCTGTGACATAGTAAGGGCAAAGGCTATCGGCGCCATTTTGAATACTGGCAGCTGATGGCCCGAGTGGCAGGATATGGCTCCAGGACCTCCGCTGGACCATCAGGGACTTTTGACAAGTCTTGGGGGGGGGGAGACTCCTGGAGCCATATCCTGCACTCGGGCCGTTGGCTGCCAGTATTCAAAATGGCGCCGATAGCCTTTGCCCTTACTATGTCACAGGGACTACCGGTGCCATTGGTCGGCCCCTGTCACATGGTAGGAGCAATGGACGGCCGGCGCCATCTTGTGCTCCTACCATGTGACAGGGGCTGACCAATGGCACCTGTAGCCCCTGTGACATAGTAAGGGCAAAGGCTATCGGCGCCATTTTGAATACCGGCAGCTGATGGCCCGAGTGCAGGATATGGCTGCAGGACCTCCGCTGGACCACCAGGGACTTTTGACAAGTCTTGGGGGGGGGGACGGACTCCTGGAGCCATATCCTGCACTTGGGCCGTTGGCTACCAGTATTCAAAATGGCGCGATAGCCTTTGCCCTTACTATGTCACAGGGGCTACCGGTGCCATTGGTCGGCCGCTGTCACATGGTAGGAGCACAAGGTGGCGCCGGCCGTCCACTGCTCCTACCATGTGACAGGGCCGACCAATGGCACTGGTAGCCCCTGTGACATAGTGAGGGCAAAGCCTATCGGCCCATTTTGAATACTGGCAGCCGACAGTCTGACTGCAGGAGATTGCTCCAGGACCTCCGCTGGACCACCAGGGACTTTTGGTAAGTCTTGGGGGGGTCAGGAGGGTGGGGGGTTTATTTCGTTAGATACGTTGTATTTGTGGGGGTTCGCCAAATGTTTCATGACCCCACGAATACAATGAACAGTGACATATACGTTGCGGATTGCAATACGTCGAAAACGAATGCACACCCCTAATTTGTTGTGCTGTGTTTTCATAGACCCTATTCTGTGCACTCTTTCAATCTTAATTGTGCCATGCTGGGAGGTAAAAGAGAGTGCATGTGGAAGCCATTCTTAAGGAAACATGCTAACCCCATATCTAAGTTTTTCTGGCAATCAATAAATCAAAGGTTGCACCGCCTTGCCCGGTTTTCAAGATCTTCTGATTTTTGCCGCCTGTTGATCTCGAGCCATTTTTAAAATGGATATCTCGGATTCCCAAAGCCACTACCTGGTCAGCCACTGCCAAGACATGTGACTCCACTTCCACACCTGAACCAGTCACAGTCAACAATAAAGAATGCACTTCATCAAATTTGGTGTAAATTTTCTCAAACTTTGCATTTAATTCCAAGGCAACTGCCGCCGTGACTTCTTTAACCATGGGTCTGGGCCTTGAGGTGATGACAGATTGCCTAGAAACATGCATCCTCTTCCCTTCTGGGCCCTTGAGCTTGCCACGATCAGCGCACCGAATCCTTGTAGACATGAAGCTCGATCATTCCATATTCTATCTGGCAGCTCGTACAGAAAGTTGATCAATCCCCAGAATAAGTTTACAAGAAACCACCATCGCTTATATTCAAAATAATAAAAAAAAAAACAAGGAGGTGAGGTCCTGGAGCAAGTCAAATGCATGTCTGCCTCCTCACACTGCTTCACATGACCCTCTTATTTACTTATTAAAACATTTATAGCCTGCATAAATCCAAAATTCAGAGCGGGGTACCTCATTTAAAAAATCACATCATAAAATCAAACAAAAACAGACATACAACCGAACCATCTCAAAGAGAGCTGACTCCTGCTATAATACAGTCAAACTTTCTATTAGATATATGACAATAATTAGTTTAAAATGATTTAAAAGAATACAATAAAATTCATATTAATATCAGGAGTCAGCACAGCACATACTTGAGGCATGCAATGTGAAATGCCTGTCTAAAAAAAAAAAACAACTGCTTTAAGCTGCTTCTTAAAAGATTTTGTACAAGTAATTAGTTATAAATTTTCTGGAAGATAATTTCAGAAGGTCTTGCTACTGAAAAATTTCTTTCCCATGTCACAGAAAGATGAAGGCAGAGAAAGGGAAAGGACATCCAAAAGGGCACAATTAGCAGACCTTAATACCCACAGCGGGATTATATGTAAAATGATGCAAATCCATGGGGAGGCAGAAATACCTCCAAAATGCTGAGGCTAAAAGACGAGTAGAAAGCAAAAGTACGCTGGTTTTAGTAGATACGCGCGGAAGCCGCGCGTATCCACTAAAATCCTGGATCGGCGCGCGCAAGGCTATCGATTTTGTATAGCCTGCGCGCGCCGAGCCGCGCTGCCTCCCCCCGTTCCTTCCAAGGCCGCTCCGAAATCGGAGCGGCCTCGGAGGGAACTTTCCTTTGCCCTCCCCTCACCTTACCACCTCCCCTTCCCCTACCTAACCCACCCACCCGGCCCTGTCTACAGCCCCCCCTTACCTTTGTCGGGGGATTTACGCCTCCCGGAGGGAGACGTAAATCCCCGCGCGCCAGCGGGCCTGCTGCGCGCCTGGCCGCCGACCTGGGGGCGGGTACGGAGGGCGCGGCCCACGCCCCCGGGCCGTAGCCACGCCCCCGTACCCGCCCCCAAAACGCTGCCGACACGCCCCCGGAACGCCGCGACGACCGGGCCCGCCCCCCGACAACGCCCCCGACACGCCCCCCTCCGAGAACCCCGGGACTTACGCGAGTCCCGGGGCTCTGCGCGCGCCGGGAGGGCCTATGTTAAAATAGGCTTCCCGCGCGCAGGGCCCTGCTCGCGTAAATCCGCCCGGTTTTGGGCGGATTTACGCGAGCAGGCTCTGAAAATCCGCCCCTTATTGTCTGAAAATTATTCCAGAAAATAAAAATCAACATTATTCAGCATATGGTATTGTCAAAATAACCCCAAAATATCACATCTATGCCAAAGTAATATTTATCATTGGTTTATGCTGGTGTTCACAGCTCATCACAAAATTAATCCATATCAGACTCATTTGCCCTTAATCAGAACTTTGGAAAATTTTCTGGCTGCAAATTATTTGTTGGCATTGGTGAATAAAACTAATCACAACCTATTTTTATTTTTTTCATGCTTCAGAAGCTCTGCATATCTCTCAGAAAACTAAATAAATCTCCTTTATGCTCTCTTGTCATCAGTATCTGGAACTGAGTAAAGGAAACAAACTGAACGTGCTCCTACGATGATGTTAGTTCAGTCACCACCTCATTTAATTTTCAAAACCTTTTGAGGCCCAGCTTTGTACTTCAGGTTTTCCAAGGCAGGAGATGCTCCAGAGGGCAGCTTTCACATTACTCAGGTAGTTTCAGACACCAAGGGTAGATTTTAAAAGGGTTACGCGCATAAGTTATGAGCGTAACCCTTTAAACCCCCCCGCTGCGCGCGCCAAGCCTATTTTGCATAGGCTCGGTGGCACGCGCAAGCCCTGGGACGCGCGTAAGTCCCGGGGTTTTGCTAGAGAAGGCGTGTCAGGGGGCGTGTCAGGGGGCGGTGCAACGTTCGGGGCGTTCCGGGGGGCGTGGTTCTGGCCCGAGGGCATTTCGGGGGCATGGCCGAGGCCTCCAAAATCGCTCCCTGCTGGGGAATCGCCCGGCGGTGGCCGACTGGCATGCGCGAGTTATGTCTGCCAGGGGCAGGCGTAACTTTCGCGATAAAGGTGGGGGAGGTTTGTAGATAGGGCTGGGGGTGGGTTAGGTAGGGGAAGGGAGGGGAAGGTGGGGAGAGGCTGAAGGAAAGTTCCCTCCGAAGCCGCTCCGATTTCGGAGCGGCCTCGGAGGGAACGGGCGGCGCGCGCAAGGTGCACAAATGTGCACCCCCTTGTGCGCGCTGACCCCGGATTTTTATAAGATACGCGCGGCTACGCACGTATCTTATAAAATCTGGTGTACTTTTGTTTGCGCCTGTAGCGCGAACAAACAGTATGTGCAGGGCATACTTTTCTAAAATCTACCCCCAAGTGACCAGACTTATGGTGCATGAGTATCAGGTTCCAGAGGAAGGCACAATCTGTGGACCCTGGCCAAGGATTTTCACTGTAGTAATTGAGCTATATGGGAGAAGGAAAGTGTTAATATTGGGTAAAACCCTTCAAGGCTCAATATTCAAAACGAAACTTTATCCGGCTAACTTAAATAAATGTTATCCGGCTAACTTAAATGGGATATTCATTTGCATAACTATGTGACTGAAAGTGAATATCGGCCTCCCTGTAATTGGAAATGAAGTATCATGGTATTAGAGATCAGTAGAGGCCAGTTCTGGTTAACCAGAAAGTTCAAAGAAGCAGGAGAATATTGTCAATCTCCCTTTCCCCCATCTCAAAACTTCGTGCACACCACAATTTCATAGAAACCAATGACAAAACAAGGAGGTTTTTGTTTGTTTTTTTTTAAATTATCATTCCTGGAAATAAAACATAAGTAGTTGAAATTTAAAACAATTACACAAGCATTATGAAAGGTTCATATATTTGCAGAATAAAAATTAAGGTTAATAAAATATCTCATCCCATTTGTACAATTCGCCTTGTCCTCACTGCAATTCAACAGCAATACACTTCAAGGAGAAACAATCCCTCCAAATCCTGAAGCTTCATTCTCCATTCCATGTCTCCTAGGGAAGCATACTTTCACATATGTATACTGTATGATACATAGCAACCCTAATAAGGAAGATTGGGTTAGGAGATTGGCGAAAGAGTGGCCATGTATATAGTAATATTATAACACAGTAGAAGAGCACGTATAAAGGCCATTGGTCCATCCAGTCCACATAGTTATTCCTGTCCACACTGTCACTAGATGAGCCAAGAAATGCATTGCCAGGCTCATATATGATTGAGGTAGTGTTTTCATAAAAGCACAGTAACACTTCTCTATTATACATGGTATAGACTATACTGTCTGTACAGGATGATCACAGAGTACCACAGCTTCCTCATGGAGATGGACTCATCTGTACACAAGGGTGTTTGTCTTATGGGACCTTTCAGTAAGAAGACCTAGGGAGGCACCATTTAAAAAATGAAATCTCCATGTGGTGTAACTCAAACTAATCTGTTGATCCAGTTTTCAAAAGGGTAAGAGTGCTATAGTTCTAGGCCTTTAAGAGCAGCTTTTACATAGAAACATAGAAACATGACAGCAGATAAAAAACCTATATGGCCTATCTAGCCTACCCATCTGCCCAACTAATTGAATTTACAATTCCCAACACTTCTTCAGAGATCCCCTATATTTCATGCTTTTTTGACTCCACCACCTCCACTGAGAGGCCGTTCCATGCATCCACTACCCTCTCTGTAAATTATTTCCAAAGATTATTCCTCATTCTACCCTCTTTCATCCTAGTCTCATGACCCTTCATTCTAGAGCCTCCTTTCTGTTTGAAAGAGGCTTGCCTCCTGTGCATGGAAACCTTTGAGATATTTAAATGTCTCTATTATATCTCCACTATCTCACCTTTCCTCTAGAGTATTCATGTTTCGATTTTTAAGTCTGTCCCCATATGCTTTAGAACGAAGACTACTGACCATTTTAGTAGCCACCCTCTGGACCAACTCCAACTGATTTATATCCTTTTGAAGGTGTGATCTCCAGAATTGTAAAACCAGAATTGTACACATTATTCCATATGAGGGTCTCACCAAGGACATATATAAGGGCACCATCATCTTTTTTCTGCTGACCCTTCCTGTCCCTATGCAGCCAAGCATCTTTCTGGCTTTTGCTATCACTTTATCCATTTGGCCACTTTAAGATAATCACATATAATCACCCCCAGATCCAATTATTCTTTGTGCTTAGAAGATTTTCACCTTCAGTACTGTACTTCTGACTTTGGTTTTTGTACCTTAAATTAATTTCTCTGCATTTTTTAGTTAGCTGCCAGACCCAAGATCATTCCTCAGGCTTTGCTATATCCCTACTCATCCGGCTAAGCCTGTTGCAGAATTTGATATCATTAGCAAAAGATAAAATTTTCCCGACATTTCTTCCGCTAGGTCACTCACAAAAATGTTGAAAAGAACCAGTCCAAGGACTGATCACTGAGCCACACCACTAGTAATGCCTCCTTCTTCAAAGTGAACTCCATTTACCACTATGCTTTGTTGCCTCATACTCAGCAATTTTTTAATCCAATCAGTTAGTCTAGATCCCATACCAAGGCGCTCAATTTATTTCTAAGTCACCTATCCATAATTTTAATGTCTTTACAAATAAATGAATTTTTTAAATAATGTTTGATTCATTATTATCTAATACAGTAAAAGAAGAAAGTTTATCCAAACTAGCTTTCCAATTTTTTTTTTATCAAGCATAAAATATTTAATCATCATTATTGTCTCCATAGGAAGTAATTGGAGCTGCATGACTGAAACTGTGTTCCAGCCCAATACAGAACTAATGGAACCCAGGGCAGAACTTTGAGTTCTAGGAGGTGAATAAAAGGAAATACTGCTTGGGACATTTATGAATACATTGGTGGATGGGGCAAAGAGCAGTAATGGTAGTTCCTCTTTCTACATTCTTCTAATGATAAATATTTTACTTTTTTGTCAAATATTTGCATTTATGGCAGTTTTCCTTTTATTGGGGAGGGGGGGTAGTGATTTTTATTGTTTGTCCTTCAAAGGCCAACAAGATTTGGGTTGACTTGAACCTATCATTACAATACTCTAAATAATTTACAATCCAAGCCTAAGCACAAAGAGGTTAAGGGACTAACCAAAGTTCTTTGGTTCTGCAGGCCTGTGCCTGCAGAACCAAAGTCTGCAGGCACAGGCATAGTTTGAGAGGGGTGCAAAGGAGGGTTCTACTTCCCAAAATGCTCCAGGTGTTGGTACTGAATTAGGCCCACCTCCTTCTGCCATTCTGACATCCCTACCCCTTGCTCCTCCCTCCTCCCAAACTACACAGGCAAACTGCACCTATTGTAGGTCTCCAGGTTTACTACTTCATTAACTATTCTGCTATAATTCCAGCTGCATATCTTGAAGCAATATTATACATCAAAGTCACTAGGAGACACAAGAGATAACGAACTACTATATGTCACAGTAAAGGAAATGCTATTCGGTTTGTTGTGCTCCATGAAACCACGCTGATTCATTTGTGTCTGGCACCCAGAAAGTGTGCGGGCCTGCTCTGAATCAAGAAAAGAAAAGCCCCTTTTCTTCTGCCAACATGTTTAGCAACCACACCACAAATCAAGCAAACAGTTAACTTGGATGGAGACCAAGTGAGTGGGCAGAAAAGTACCACCACAATCCTCCAGTCTACAAAAGATTATCCCTGCAGCTTCCAAATCTAGAGTGGTTGGTTTTCCTGTTCTGTCTTTAACTGGAGACAGAAAGAACAAGTTAAATTTAAAAGTGTAAGAGTAGCATAAGTAGTTTATTGTAGGCATTTTTTTTTCCAACACAAAAAGTGATTTTTGTGGCCCACTCACAATGTCCACCTTTTTTTCCTCATTCTTCCAATAAAAATCCCAGTTATATTTGTTTGCTGAGTGCTAGAATAAACTATACTATTGTAACCCCACTTTTCACAAGGGGCACATTTCAGAGACTGAGGACCACTACATGTTTTATAGCATTTGGGATCCCGGATTCTATAATGACAGACGGGCTGACTTGTAAAACCCAGGGATGTTGGGATATGGGGAGAGACTTGCTTTAGTATTTTTTAGAATTTTTGCATTTTTAAAGTGAATTTTCAAACAATTTGTTGGTAAGTGAGTGGAATAATAAGATTTATTTTATTTTTTATTTATTTATTTATTAACTTTTATTTACCGACATTCGTGAAACACATCATACCGGTTTACAAAGAACTCAGGCGGAAAATACAATAAAACAATATAACAATATAACAATATAACATTAATAACAGAATCAAAATTCAGAGTACAAAATGAACCAAAAAAGGAGCAATAGCAAAAGAGGAATAATAGAAGAGGGGAAGGAGGGGGGATGGGGAGGTAGGGGAGGGTGGGTGGGGCGGGTCAAGGGGAGGGAGGGAGGGTAGGGGTAGGGGGAATGGGAGGGGGATGGGGGTGCGGGAGGGGAAAAGGCATATCTAGATGAAGTATAACATAAAAGCCAAAAGATAACATAGATTAGAGGGAGACTATGTACAGTAGAAAAATGTACAGGTACTATTAACTTAAGTAGTACTACGGTGGAGTTGGAAAACCGGCCATGTTAGTTGGGCGACGGTGTTCACTAGGATATAGATTATTTAACGGGAAGCTGGGGGTGAAAAGGGAGGGAGGAGTACCGGGGGAGAAGGTGGCAGCCGGGTGGCCCAGGGATCTAAGGAAGGCTAGGATGGGGGGGAGAGGGGGAAGGGGATGGGTTGGGCGAAGGGGAGATGGGGGAGATGTGTGGGCAGGGGTGAGCTGAGAGGTGTGGGAGTAGGGGGTGAAAGGTCGGGCGGGTGGAGCTGGAGGGAGAAATTAAGTTTGGTTAGTGTCGGGGTAGGTAAGATTTTGCAACTAAATAAATAAAATTCTGTAAAATGCCATTTTACACATGTATATATAGGCCTTTTGAAAATTATGCCAGGGACAGTATATGTAAACCTATGAGCAAAAGCAATTTCATGTACCCTTTATGAGTACTTGAAAGAGGTGTTCTGGGGCAGAATTAGGGCAGTGAAACCATTTATGTGCATACTTTCCAAAATCAAAAGAGGGATGGTAATTTTAAAACAGGTGCATAAGTGCACATATACACGTTTGTATGGGCACGTGGCCAGATGCACTGCAATTTTATATCATGCGTGTATATGTAAATAGTTCTGGCACATGCACGTGTGATCCTAATTATAAGCTTGTATGCACACAGCAGTACAATGTTGGCTTTAAGCCGTGCAAGTGAAGGAATTTTATAACAGGTGTGCATCCAGTCCATGACCAGTTTCCCCAGTTCATCCACCAGTTTGCCCAGTCTAAGGCTAGGTCCTCTAGACCCACCCTGGTTCTTTAGCCTGCACTCCTCCCAGTTAACCCAGACTCCTCAAGCACATAGTAGATGGCAGGAAATAGTTTTATGTGGACTTAACCTCATCTATAGCAAAAGTAACTTTGCACTGAATTGGACTTGGGCATGCCGGCAAGATGGCGGTCGGGCCACAGAGCTCCAGGGTGTCGGCAACTCCAGCCAGGACCTCTCCTGCGGCCGAGCTGCCCCTGGACCTCCTCTTTCTGGCAGGATGCCGCCGATGTCGTTGGGGCCTGTTCTGCGGCCCTCCTCTGGTTTCTCCTGTTCCTCCGTTGCAGTGGCAGCATGGCCGCTGTCCAGGGTCCTGCCCAGCTTCCCCTTAGGGGAGGACCCATGGCTTCTCTACAGATTTAAAGGGCCAGTAGGGAGTGGTCTCTCTGGCCCCACCTGCAAGCTCCTCCCAGGGAGTTGTCTCCTTAGCCTTACAAAAGGGCTCAGTTGACACTTCCACGTCGTCTTGGAATCGGGTCACTCCTGTCCTGTCAGCTGCTCGCCCTGGATCCAGTCCTGGCTGATCGTTTGGACTATCCATTCTGTCTGGTGTCCACCTTCCTTGATGGCCAGAGTCCGGGTCTGGTTGAACCTTCATCAAGCACTTTCCTCGGTCGACATCCAAGTTTCGTCCTTTTCCAGCGTCCTCCTGTTCCTTCGTCTCCCCAGGTAGTACCATTTGGACTGTCTTCTCAGGTACTGACCTCTGCCTGTTACTTTGACTCCGTTTGATTGCCGCCTGGAACTTGACCTCTGCTTGTCCTTTGACCACATCTGCACGCTGCCTGGAACTTGACCTTTGCCTGATTGACTATCCACGGACTGATCACTGGTATTGACCCCTGCCTTGGCTAACTATCCTGGACTGATTATCTGGCCTTGACCCGTGCATTCCACTTGGACTCTCTATGCTGGTCTTCTGTGACCTCTGGCCTTACTCCTTGAACATTGACTGCGCACCCTTGCCTGTGGTGGGCTGCTCCTCTATAGAAGATCCTCCGAGGTCCACCTAAGACAATCTCCTATTGGCAAAGCTCCAACTAACCTCAGTCTCGCCTGTACTCCGCCTCCTGGTGGCAGGCACCCTCCGGGTCTGACCGGAGGGCCCACCAATCCTGCACCAGGCCAAGGGTCCACTCTCCATGTGCAATATCCCACCCACCCCCAGCAACAACCTCCCCACCCCCCCCCCCCCCCCCCACACCACACACACACACACACAAAGCCTCTAGAAAGAACATGAACCATCACAGGACAGGGATCAGAAAAAAATCTCCTAAAATCATTCAAAATTTCTGTTCGAACATTATGAGGTAAGGATCCCAGGACCAAAAATGTACCAAGTTCTGCCATTGAGTTTAAAGTGGGAAGATCTTCCTTCAATCAACATTGTAAAATATTTTTTTTTACCAAGCAACAGAACCTTACACAACCACAATTTCACAAATTTCTGACCAGCAGCAATGCCAGTCATAGAATCAAACAGGAACACTTTCGGACAAAGAGGCAACCCTTCATCATTTTATAAACATAAAGAAGAATATCTTCCCAGAAAGCAACAATATAAGAACATTGCCAAAATTGATGCCCCAGTGTTCCTGGGTGAGCTTTACACTTATTATATATTTCCAAACCAGTAAATGCTTCTTACAGGCTAACTGCTGTGGAATGTATTACCTCATAAGAAATGTATACTGTGTTTCTTGGAGGTCCACATTACATGTAATAGAACGTATTCTCTGGAAACATTATACATATTGGTTCTCTGTGAAATA
>NW_021820288.1:0-50853 GCF_901001135.1 Rhinatrema bivittatum | reverse complement strand
TTCCATGCATCCTCGTCTAGTCTGAGTTCCAAGTTCTAAGTTCCAAGTGTCCTTGTCTCATCTGAGTTCCAAGTTCCAAGTGTCCTCATCTCGTCTGAGTTCCAAATTCCAAGTTCCTAGTGTCCTTGTCTCATCCGAGTTCCAAGTTCTAAGTTCTAAGTTCCAAGTGTCCTCGTCTCGTCCGAGTTCCAAGTATCCTCGCCTTTCAAGTCTTCAAGCTTAGTCCGTCCAAGGTCCCGTTTTGTTCCTAGTTCCAGTACCATTGCCTGTCCTCGACCTCTGTCCATTCTACTGTATCTGCCGCTCCCTAGTGGCAGGTCCGAAAGGGCTATTGAGTGCCCGGAGGGCTACCAAGAGACCAGCATCTCGGTCTCTACCGGTGCGTGCAGGTTCGGCAGAGGTTAGGGCGGTGGTCAGCCTGCTCCTCCCATGCTTGGACATGTCTTGCCTGCTGTGGCACTTCCGTGGAGCTCCTCTCTGCAGTCACGTTGTGGTCCAAGGGCACACATCTTCCTGGAATCGGGAGTGCTCCCTAGCGCTACCTCCCACAGGTTATAACATCTTGCTTGCTTCTCTCTCTGAAAGTCGATGAAACTGGTTTGAATACCACAGGAATGTTGGAACTGGCAGCCGCCTTTTTGGTAGTTGCAGGCTGCGACCTTGCCCGCACTTCTGCGAGAAGGTTGGCTTCAAAGATAGCAGCCAGGTGTCAGCTATGGCTGAGGAATTGGTTGGTCAATACAATTTCAAAGTCTAATCTTACAAAATAAACTTTTAAAGGATCACACTTGTTTGGGAATGAGTTGGAAAAAATGGCCAATAAGTATGCAGGCACCATGCTGTTGTGGTTCCCAGCCACAGCAGGCCATGTCTGGTCCCCCCTACTTCCTCTGATGTGGGCCTGGGCCTCCTCTGGATGGCGTGGAGTGTCCCTTGCCGAGGCCGGCTCACCGTGGCCTCCCATGCGGCTCTCAATGCCGCCGTCTTCCTTCCAGTGGGGCTCTTCCTAGGTGCAAGCACGGGAAACTCTGCCTCTTTAAGGGGCCGCAGTGGGAAACCTCGGTCCGGCCCCAATGGATGACATCAGGACTGAAGGGTATTTAAACCCTGCCTCAGTCTCCAGCTCCTTGCCTTTGCAACAGGTCGTCTCCTCGGAGTTCTAGTTGCTGTTCCTGATATTTCCAAGTTCCTGTCTTCAGTTCCTGATCCTGATCCTGGTTTTGCTCCTGTTTCTGCTCCAGTCCTTGGCTCCTGTATCCAGTCCTGGCATTCCAGTTCCTGCTTTCTTGCCCATACTTCTGTTCCTGATTCCAGTCCTCTCCTTGTCCTCCAGTTCCTGTGCTTCCCTCCTCGGCTTGATCTCCTGGTTTGACCTCAGCTTGCTTCCTCGTCTCTGCTTGTTTGCTGCCCATCTTGATCCTTGGCCTGGTTCCTCGCCTCTGCCTGTCTGCTGCCTGCCCCGGATCTTCGGATTGGACTCTTGTTCTGTACCTCTGCTGCCAGCCCTGATCCGGATCTGACCTTGCCTTGCCTACTGTCTCTTCCGTTCTCATCGAGGCGATCTGCACCTTAGACATGCTGGCCCCGGCACCCAAGGGCTCAACCTGCGGGGAACGAGGGCTGGTATAAGTGAACCTCCAGCCGGGTTGCCCTCACCTGTACCACCAGCTGGCGATGAGAACCATTGGGGGCCATCCCTCAGTGGTAGTACCAACCCTCGTCCCGGTCCAAGGGTCCACAGTTCTAACAGTTTGCAAAGGCCATGGACCCGGTGGATCTGTCTGGTCTACAGGCCATCCCTCATATAGCCCAACATTTGCAGCAGCAACAGCAGTGTTTGGATGTCTTGGCAGCTACAGTCGAGCGCCTGGCCAACCGCCTGGATCCTTCTTCCATTTCCAGGGCCTCTGCTGCTGCTGGTGATTCACCACCCTCTCCTCTCCTGCATCTGCCTGGTCCACCTCGGTATGCCGGCAATCCGAAACAATGGCGAGAGTTTTTGAACCACTGCTTTATGAAATTATCTCTCCAACCTACACAAATTCCCAGTGACCAGGTTTAAACCACATTCATTCTCTCCTTGCTGGATGGGAAAGCCCTGGCCTGGATCTCTCCAGGAACAGGAATTCCATCCTCGGAGACCTGCCCCGGTTTGTTCTAACTTTCCAACAGGTGTTCGATAAGCCAGGAGACCAGTCCACCACCACTTCCGAGCTGCTCCACCTCTGCCAGGGCTCCCGTACTCTGGCCGAGTACGCCGTGGAATTCCGCACCCTGGCTTCAGAACTGGGCTGGTGGGAGGATAGCCTGCGGAGTATCTTCCTCGAGGGTCTGGCTTCAAGAATAAAGGATGAGCTGGCAGCCCAGGAGTTGCCTGAGGAACTGGAGGTGCTCATTGATCTGGCAGGTCGAATAGATCGGCGTCTTCAGCAATGTCTGAAGGAGCTGAAGCTGGGAGGTCGCGTGGTTCCCTTTGCTCTGTCCTTCTCTCGCCCTCTGGTCCCTCCAGCCTCCTCTGAGGTTTCACCAGTAAACAGTGAGGAGCCCATGCAGATAGGCCGAAGCCACTTAACCTCAGCGGAGAAGCAGCGGCGCAGGTCCGTGGGATTTTGCTTGTATTGTGGCAGCAAGGGTCACCTTCTAGCCCAATGCCCAGAGCATCCAGGAAACTCTCAGGCCTAGAAGTCACAGGGGAGCTGACCCTAGGCTGCATCAGTCCCGCTCCCCAATGCATGGTACTGATGACCCTCCAGTTCTCCGGGGGATCTTTCATGACTCTGGCCTTTATTGGCTCCAGGGCCGGAGGAAACTTCATTCTGGTTGAACTAGTGAATCAACTGCAACTTCCAGTGGTCTGTCACATCCCACCTCTTCTGGTATCTTCCATAGAGGGTGACTCTCTACCTGGACGGGACTCCTCCTGCACAGCCCCCGTGACTCTCCATACTGGAGTACTACATGAGGAAGAATATCCTTCTTCATCCTTGAAAAAGCCATTCACCCGGTGGTATTAGGACTTCCCTGGTGGCAGAAACACGCTCCTACCATCAACTGGGAGACTCTACAAATTGCCCACTGGGGTCCCAATTGTACCTGCCTACAGGAGTTGCCTCAACTTCAGCTCCTGCTTGCCACCACCTCTCTACCTCTTCCTTCGCAATACGCTGACTATGCGGACGTATTTTCCAAAGAAGAGCCGGAGACCCTTCTGGAGCACCGCCCCTTTGATTGCGCAATTGACCTCTTGCCCAAATAAGAACATAAGAACATAAGAATATAAGAACATAAGAAAATGCCATACTAGGTCAGACCAAGGGTCTATCAAGCCCAGCATCCTGTTTCCAACAGTGGCCAATCCAGGCCATAAGAACCTGGCAAGTACCCAAAAACTTGCCGCCTCGTGGTCGGGTGTGTACATTGTCACTACCTGAGACCCAAGCGATGTCTCAATACATCAGGGAGAACCTTGACGGGTTTCATCCATCCTTCCACGTCTCCAGCAGGTGCCAAATTTTTTTCGTGGCCAAGAAGGATGGTTCATTAAGACCCTGCATTGACTATCGAGGGTTCAATGCCATTACTCGCCGGGACTGTTATCCACTCCCGTGCATCCCAGAACTCTTGGACCATCTCCAAGGAGCCAGGATTCATGAAGCTGGACCTTTGCGGGGCCTACAACCTGGTCCAAATCAAGCCCGAGGACAAATGGAAGACCACCTTCAGTACACGTGAAGGTCATTATGAGTACCTAGTAATGCCTTTTGGCTTGTGCAATGCACCGGCGTTTTTCCAAAACCTAATGAATGAGGTCTTCAGGGATATGCTCCACAACTGTGTGATCGTCTACCTTGATGATGTTTTAATTTACTCCAAGGACCTGACTACCCATCGTGCTAAAGTTCTCTGGGTTCTCCAGTGTTTAAGAGAACACCGTCCATTCGCTAAATTGGAGAAGTGTCTCTTCGAGCAGGTTTTACTGTTTCTGCTTCAGACTTCCGAATGGATCTGGACAAGCTAGCTAGCATCTGGGAGAGGCCTCATCATGTGAGACTTCGTTCACTGCAACAGTTTCTTGGCTTCGCCAACTTCTACAGGGACTTCATCCCACGATACTCTCACATTGTGGCACCGCTCTCTGCCCTAACCAGGAACGCTGGACATTGGCCTCCTGAATCTGTTCAAGCTTTCAAAAATCTGAAACAGGCCTTCTTGCAAGAATCCTGTCTCCATCACCCAAATCCTGCTTGCTCATTCATTGTGGAGGTAGACAAGTCCGATGTAGCAGTCGGGGCGGGGCGGTACTCAGCCAGCACTCCACCCAGGGAGCCTTGCTACCATGCTTATATTTCTCCCACAAATTCTCCCCTGCAGAAAGGAATTATGGAATTGGAGACAAAGAGCTTCTGGCCATACAGATGGCATTTGAAGAATGGAGGCCATGGTTGGAGGGGGCGCAACACCCCATCACAGTATACACAGATCATAAAAATTTAGAATATCTCAGTAAGGCACAGCGTCTGAACCCACGCCAGGCCCGCTGGTCCCTCTTCTTCAGTCGGTTCGACTTTGTACTGTGCTACTGTCTAGCGAAAAAGAGTCCAGACTTCATAACACAGAGAAACCCCGGACTTACCGCATTACATCCTGAATCCTTCCAGAATCCTACTAGCAGCCACCAACACGGAACCCCCGGAGAAGACGGTGGTCCCACTCCGCTTTCGACCGAAGGTTCTAGCCTGGAGTCACAACTCGCTCACCGCCCAACATCTGGGCAGGACCCGTACCTTGGAACTGTTGTCTCGTTACTTTTGGTGGCCTCGGATGGCCCTGGATGTCCAAGCTTATGTCAGTTCTGTCCGACTTGTTCGCAACAGAAGCCACTGCCTGGCTGCCCGTGGGGGCTCCTGCAGCCTCTTCCAGCTCCTCGCAAGCTGTGGACCCACATCTCCATGAATTTTGTGGTAGACTTACCCTCTCCCCATGGCAACCAGGTGATCTGGGTAGTGGTCGACAAATTTTCAAAAATGGCACATTTTGTTCCCCTACCCAAGCTTACGTCTGCACCTGAGTTAGCATGACTATTCACACAACACATCTTCTGCCTCCATGGCCTTCCCCTTAATTACACAAATCTTAGAGAGCCAAACTATATATAAAATGTACAAAATTTATTGAAAATACGACAAAAGAAGATACACGATCTCTTCGTGTATCCTCAGGGACTAATATTCTTCAATTCTTTTATATGTGCTTTCACACTGAAATACATATAGACAATTATCTTAAAATTTATACTAAACTCCATTCCTGATTTTATAATTACCATCAACGGTTAAAACTATCTTTAACCCTGTTTACTTAAACTCTAAACACATAAGACCACTCATGATCACACCTAAATACACAAAAACCTACCAATTCCAATACCTCATTTTCCTTTTATTTTTACCCCAAAATCTAATCGATATGTTTATAATCAAAAACGCACACTATTTTTCTTTCTACCCTATACTGAACACCTGAGTCGAAACTCAGTTTAAATTAACAAACGCCATACCTACCTAAGCATATGAAGACTTATCATGTATATACCACCTCACAACTTTTTTCAAGGCTCATTCAACACAGCGTTCACTTCTATATACTGAACTCGTCTTTTAACATTCCATATTGTTCGGCGTTCCCATTAGCTGTTAAAATGTCTATCAGCTTTCACTTCTTTACACGTCTTTTATGGAACGTGTAAAGAAGTGAAAGCTGATAGACATTTTAACAGCTAATGGGAACGCCGAGCAATATGGAATGTTAAAAGACGAGTTCAGTATATAGAAGTGAACGCTGTGTTGAATGAGCCTTGAAAAAAGTTGTGAGGTGGTATATCATGATAAGTCTTCATATGCTTAGGTAGGTATGGCGTTTTGTTAATTTAAACTGAGTTTCGACTCAGGTGTTCAGTATAGGGTAGAAAGAAAAATAGTGTGCGTTTTTGATTAAACATATCGATTAGATTTTGGGGTAAAAAATAAAAGGAAAATGAGGTATTGGAATTGGTAGGTTTTTGTGTATTTAGGTGTGATCATGAGTGGTCTTATGTGTTTAGAGTTTAAGTAAACAGGGTTAAAGATAGTTTTAACCATTGATGGTAATTATAAAATCGGAATGGAGTTTAGTATAAATTTTAAGATAATTGTCTATATGTATTTCAGTGTGAAAGCACATAAAAGAATTGAAGAATATTAGTCCCTGAGGAAGCCCCCAATGATAGGGGTGAAACGAAGAGATCGTGTATCTTCTTTTGTCGTATTTTCAATAAATTTTGTACATTTTATATATATAGTTTGGCTCTCTAAGATTTGTGTAATTAATGACAAGACTATAGAGAGTTGTATTTATTACCCTTTGTGTAAATTTACTCCATGGCCTTCCCCAGCACATTGCATCTGACCGTGGCCACCAATTCATGGCTAAGTACTCACGCTCCTTATGTAAAAAGTTTGGAGTGCAGTTGGATTTCACTTCTGCTTTCCATCCACAGGGGAACGGTCAAGCTGAATGGATCAATCGGGGGTTGAAGACTTTCATCCGCTCTTGTTGGAAGCCGTCAAGATGACTGGGCACTGCTCTTACCTTGGGTGGAGTTCTCACACAATACACACGTGCACTCTGTTACTGGGACTTCTCCCTTCCAGGTGGTCTTCGGCAAGCAATCCAGACCTCCTTTGCCCTTGCCTCTAGCCATGCCTTCCTCTGCGGCCTAGCTCATGGCTCAACAACTTCATGACTTATGGGACACCACCAATGCTAACCTTCTAAAGGCCGCCAACACAGGGGTCCTTTCGATGAGGCTGGCCCCAAGATACATTGAACTGTTTTCCGTCAGCGAACGCCTCGGTCCTGTGACTTACCGTTTACGCCTTCCTACCAGTTTGCAGATACATATCTCTTTTTACATATCCCTATTAAAACCATTGGTGCTCTCCTCGTTTCACGCCACTCCACCCAAGATTCCGGAGATCGTCTCTGAAGAAGATCCAGTCTACCAAGTCAAAGAGATTCTGAATGTGCGACGGAATCACAGACGTTGGGAGTATTTGATTTCTTGGGAGGGATTTGGTCCTGAGGAGAACTCCTGGGAACCATCTTCGAATATCCTGGATAAGTCTCTGCTCCAGCACTTTCATCGTACTCACCCCAACAAACTCGGTCCTCCTGTGAGGGGACATAAGGAGGGCTACTGTTGTGGCTCCCAGCCACGGCAGGCCATGTCCAGTCCCCCTACCTCCTCCAATGCGGGCCGGTGCCTCCTCTGGCTGGCGCAGCATGTCCTGCGCCGAGTCCAGCCGACCGTGGCCTCCCTCATGGCTCTGAACGCCGCCATCCTCTTTCCAGCAGCGCTCTCCTAGGCGCGCACATGAAGGAGATTCCGCCTCTTAAAGGGGCCACGAGGGAAACCTTGGCCCAGCCCCGATGGATGATGTCAGGACTTAGGGGTATTTAAACCCTGCCTCAGTCTCCAGCTCCTTGCCATTGCAACAGGGTCATCTCCTTGGAGTGCTAGTTGTTGTTCCTGACGTTTCCAAGTTCCTGACTAGATGAAGCAAGAGGGTAGGCTATCTAAAAAAGCCGTTTGGGCAACAATATGGATTAGAGGTTTCTATAACAGTTATTAAGACATTAGCTCTGTAGAGTTCAAGTTTTTTGCATTGTTGTCAATATTCTTGAAGTGTCTATTTTTCTCCCGATAGTGCACAAAATTAATATGACAACATCAGGCTGTTTTTTGGATTTCTTTTCCAATAGTCGCGGTGCCTACACATACTTTTGGGAGTTCAAAAATATAAGAAGTCTTTTAGCAAGGGCATATGAGAAGGTGCATATGAGAAGTACATATGAGAAGGTGACAGCTCTGTCTATTTTTTACGATGGCAGCCTTGATTCGAGCGGCACAGTTTTGAAATTGAATGTTTTTTCCATTTAAATAGGTCAAAATAGGTGGCACCAATTTTTTGGACACCAAAAATTATTGGTACACTAAGTATTTACTATTGTTTTCAGTAATTGAACAGAGTTTCTAATATTAAAAATTTTTTTCATCACGCTACAAATAAGATAAGGGGTCCATCGAGACTTTATTTAAAGATAATTCGTTCATTTCTTGTTAACCACAAAACCTGGTTTACAATATCTAGCCACAAGGTTGTCTCAATAACATTGCATACTTCATATGCTTTTCATTTATTTTCTTCTTATTTATTTATCTATTTTTCCTCATTTATAATTTTATAGTTTGCCAATTCACTTTTCACTTATTGTATTTTAATTTGTTGTTCCTGCTTATCATTAATTGCAGACCACCAACTTACTAGATTTTTGGTGCAGTCAATCTAATGAGTGTTCACTCATATACTAGTGATCTACTTTATACAGGTAAAAATATGATTTGCTACTGTACTCTTTGTTTTTGATCTTACTGTCGGCTCGATACAGTAAGGCCGCGGTAAAAACAGTGCGGCAGTGTCAGGCGCACCCTTCCTCCCCGCACCCACAGTTCTCTTCACTAACTCCCCGATACTCTCCTCTAATCGCATGCAAATGCATGCCGCGGCTGTGAAGCGTTAGGGAAGGGTTATGCCCGCGCAACCCATTTTACTGTATAGGCGCTGTAACAGCGCCTATACAGTAACCTGGGTGCGCTGGTACCTGTCATTTCAAATGACATTTGAAATGACAGGCACCAGGAAGTGTAAAAAAGTGTAAAAAAGTGTAAAAAACAAAAAACCTGTGTGTTATATAAAAAAATGTTAAATACCTGTCGGAGGGCCGTGGTTCCAGGCGGCGGTGGGCGGCGGGCAGCCATCAGCGGCATCCGGTAGTCCCTTCTCCCGATTTCGCACGGGCGGGTCGGCAGCGGGGGGGGGGGGGGGCGCCATCAGCGGCATCCGGTAGTCCCTTCTCCCGATTTCGCACGGGCGGGTCGGCAGCGGGGGGGGGGGGGGCGCCATCAGCGGCATCCGGTAATCCCTTCTCCCGATTTCGCACGGGCGGGTCGGCAGCGGGGGGGGGGGGAGGGGCGGGCAGCCATCAGCGGCATCCGGTAGTCCCTTCTCCCGATTTGCACGGGCGGGTCGGCAGCGGGCAGCCATCAGCGGCATCCGGTAGTCCCTTCTCCCGATTTCGCGGGCGGGCGGGTCGGCAGGGGGGGGGGGAGCGGGCAGCCATCAGCGGCATCCGGTAGTCCCTTCTCCCGATTTCGCACGGGCGGGTCGGCAGCGGGGGGGGGGGGGGGGGCGGCAGCGGGAGGGCGGCAGCAGGATCCGGGAGCGGCGGGTAGGCAGCGGCGGGGGCGGGGGGGCAGCGGCAGCAGGATCCAGCGTGTTCGATCGGGCAGGCAGGTAGGTGGCAAAATAAAGATGGCCGCCTGCACGGGAAAAGCGTGCAATTGGCCGCTGAAGACGTGACGTCACACCCCGTGACGCCAAACGTCGTGACGTCACATCTTCAGCGGCCAATTGCATGCTTTTCCCGTGCAGGCGGCCATCTTTATTTTGCCACCTACCTGCCTGCCCGATCGAACACGCTGGATCCTGCTGCCGCTGCCCCCCGGACCCCGCTGCTGCCTACCCACCGCTCCCGGATCCTGCTGCCGCCCCCCCCGCTGCCGACCCGCCCGTGCGAAATCGGGAGAAGGGACTACCGGATGCTGCTGATGGCTGCCCGCCCGTGCGAAATCGGGAGAAGGGACTACCGGATGCCGCTGATGGCTGCCCGCCCCCCCCCCCCCCCCCCCCCCCGTGCGACCGCCCGTGCGAAATCGGGAGAAGGGACTACCGGATGCCGCTGATGGCTGCCCGCTGCCGACCCGCCCGTGCGAAATCGGGAGAAGGGACTACCGGATGCCGCTGATGGCCCGCCCCCCCCCCCCCCCCCCCCCCCCCCCCCCGCTGCCGATCCGCCCGTGCGAAATCGGGAGAAGGGACTACCGGATGCCGCTGATGGCTGCCCGCCGCCCACCGGCCGCCTGGACCCACGGCCCTCCGACAGGTATTTAACATTTTTTATTTTTTTATATAACACACAGGTTTTTTGTTTTTTACACTTTTTTACACTTCCTGGTGCCTGTCATTTCAAATGTCATTTGAAATGACAGGTACCAGCGCACCCAGGTTTTTTGTTTTTTACACTTTTACACTTACCGTAGCAGGCCCGAGCCTTGCTACTTTTTCGTTTGTTTTTTTTTGCTTCGGGAGGAGGGGACCGGACGGGACCAGGGCGGGTAAGCAATGATGTTTTTACACTACACTACACTACACTAACTCCTACTAGGGGGAGGCGATAAACTAGCAGGTTAAGGCCGCGGCAGAACAGCGGGTTACGGAGGAGATAATATTAGCGCCCGTTACAGTATCGCAGTGGAATAGCTAATTCCTTCATTATACAGCTTTTTCGTTCATTTACATGCTGGGTGCGGAAAGGGTTTAGGAAAGGGTTTAGGAAGCGCTAAGGACGCGTGAAACTGGAGACTATATCGCTGAATGGCCTTACTCGTCTGTATTGTGCGCTCCCAGCACGTTACAGACGGGGAATCTTTAACTCAATGTTACTGTATCGCCCTGTGTGTTTTTTATGTTTTGATTTTATTACAAGTGTTATTTATGATTTTTCAGTTTTAAGTGGTACCTTGTTTATAATTTATTAATATTTTAATGTTACACTTTTATTCACGTTTTATTTATTTACATATGTCCTATATTGTTTACATTGTTTATTTATTGTTTTTAGCCCTGAGGCAGCCCCCGAGTGGGGCGAAACTCGGTCTGAATCGGGCATATGTGCAAAATTAAGTCTCCATTCAAATAAAGCTCAAACTTGGACTATTCTTTGGTTTCCAAGTTCCTGTCTTCAGTTCCTGATCCTGATCCTGGTTCCATTCCTGTTCCTGCTCCAGTCCTTGGTTCCTGTGTCCAGTCCTACGTTCCAGTTCCTGCTTTCCTGCCCATATCTCTGTTCCTGATTCTGGTCCTTTCCTCGTCCTCCAGTTCCTGTGCTTCCCTCCTCGGTTTGATCTCCTGTTTTGACCTCAGCTTGCTTCCTCGTCTCTGCTTGTCTGCTGCCCATCTTGATCCTTGGCCCGGTTTCTCATCTCTGCCTGCTTGCTGCCTGCCCTGGATCTTCGGATTGGACTCTCATTCTGCACCTCTGTTGCCAGCCCTGACCCAGACCTCTGACCTTGCCTTGCCTACTGTCATTTCTGTTCTTGTCAAGGCGACCTGCACCTAAGACCTGCCGGCCTCGGTACCCAAGGGCTCAACCTGCAGTATAGGTGAAGCTCCAGCTGGGTTGTCCTCACCTGTACTATCAGCCAGTAATGAGATCCATTGGGGGCCATCCCTCAGTGGTAGTACCAACCCTCATCCTGTTCCAAGGGTCCACAGTTCTAACAATGCTCGTTCAGTGTGAGTGATTGTGTTAGGGGTTTCAAACATTTTCATTGTCTAAAAGTCTCTTGTCATTGGTAGCATTAGAAGGTAATGGGGAAGATCAGAATAAAAATCTTTCCCCCTTACCTTCCAATGTCTAAAAGTCTCTTGTCATTGGTAGCATTAGAAGGTAAGGGGAAAGATTTTTATTCTGATCTTCCCCATTACCTTCTAATGCTACCAATGACAAGAGACTTTTAGACATTGGAATTTTAAATGTTAGGGTCAAACCAAATTGGGTAAGTAAATCGCGCCCTAGCAAATTTACAGGGCAATGTTCAGCGATTAAAAATTTGACTGATGCCTCCCTCTTACCATTTGTAGTTTCAATAATTACTGGGGTTAATTCAGTCAAATGTTTTTCACTTGGTTTTCCATCAAAACCAATAGTAGTATTTGTATCTAAAGATTTTTTTACAGCATTAGGTGTTACACAAATAACAGATGACGTAGCACCTGTGTCAATCAGAAATTGCATTGGAACCTTTTGAGGACCTACTAATAATTGAACAAATGGTTCAGATGTTTGCAAAAACACAGTGTCACCCTGTACCACTCCCTCGCCCCCTGCATTATGTCAATAATTATTTGGTCTCCATACTGGGAATTGTGACTCAGGTGCCTGACCAACCTGCTGTGTATCTTGTGCCGGTAGTGGAGGCAAGGGCAAGTCTTGTTGTGTATAGTCCACGGCCCTGGGGCGTCGACATTCATTCGCATAATGTCCAAATGACTGACAATTCCAACACTGCACTTGTGCTCGCCTGTCTGGGGAAGGTCTATTCATAATACCTGGTGCAGGACCTCTTCCACCCCTTCCCCTTCTCATCCCTCTACCTCGGGGAAAATATCCTCCCTGGTACATTCCACCAGGTGGGAAAGGAGTGAGACCTCGTATAACATAACAGTCCTGAATATCTATACCTTGTAGGCTTTCAGCAGTCTGGTTTAACTGGGATTTTTTATTCTTTTTCTCCTCTAATTCTGCTATCTGTAACGTCATCAATTTGTTAGCTATTTTTTGTTGTTCCTTATGCGGTGTATTCAACATTTTAGCATGAACAGAGGCAAAATGCAACAACGTTGCTCGTACCTCAGGCCATGGCTTTGTGGACAGAGCTACAACATTGTTCAAATTTGTCTGCATATTCACTGGTAAAGTAGCATAGAATAAATGCAAAAACACAGGAATGTTAGGCTGGACATCAGCATCTTGTCCAGTTTGTGCTTTATATATGTCCATACATTTCGTCAAATGCATTGAAAAATCACCACTACCATCCCATTTACCTGCTGTTATAGCTGTAAAGTCAATTGTAGTTGGGTATAAAGTATCCAAAGCCTTCGCTAGATTTATTCTATCTCGTCCTTGAAACGGGCTTCCATCCACAGCAGGAGTTACTAATCCAGGGCATACACTAACTACAGACAACTGTGCTAGATTTATACCACATGCTGCACAAAGCGCTTTAAAATCACCAATGGCCAGCTGTGTTCCTGCCGTGTTGGTGTCAACAGCTTCTAACCACATTCTAGCTCCTTTATGAATACTCGGTAATTTTTGAACAATTGTACTAATATCAGTAGGGCTATATGGCTTATAGGTTGCCATTGGTAGGTTATGAGCATCTGACCGCACAAATACGGGAAACACACCCTTTTTTGATCGTGTACTATCGTTCACTTCAGAATAAAAATCTTTCAGTAATTGATGCCATACTTCACATCCTTCTTGCATAAATGTATAATCCGAATTCTTTCCAAGGTTAGTGGTAATTAGTGACTGCAATGTGTCTATATCGGCCTCAGTAAATGGTCCCAGCTCAATAACTGGGGACTGCAACCCCACTTCAATAAGTTCCCTTTCTATTGTATCCCACCACTGGGTCCCATACTGTTCCTTCTCTAACACTTTCAATCTGCCATATACCCATTCCATTATTGCATTTGGTTTCCGGTCTTTACAAGGTTTTTTCTTTGTAATGTCTCCTTCTAATTTTCTAGGCAATACTGGAGAATCATCTTTTAGTTGTATCGCATTCAATTGCACTATCCCTTTTATCTCGTAATTTGGTTCATTATGAAAGATTGATGCCCCTTGTTCATGTTGTTTTAATAATACATCTCGATTGGGATGTGCTGGAGCACTTGGTGTCACATCATGTAATGACTTGTACCCAACCGGGGTTGGCATTTGCCAGTCACTCTCTTTCTCTGGCTTTCATCTCAGCATACAAGTAGTTACATAAGGTGGTGGGTGAGGGTCCCGAGGACCATCCTCTTGCAACGAGGTGTCCTTCTGTCCTTCCGAGGTTCCTGATTAAAATCTGCTATCGCTTTGTTTTTACGTTTGATCTCCTTATCTGCATAATATAGATTTGCCGCTACCGAAAACAAATTCCAGACATGCAAATGTTTTTCTAAGCTTGCCTGTTTCTTTCCTTTCTTATCGTTAAGAAATTTATGTAGCGGGAATAACTGACTTCGCTTCAAGGATCCCTCTTCAGGCCATGATAGGAAAGAATCCTTAGCAGCATAAGTCACCCACTTTTTATTAATTTTTCTAATAATCTCTTTTTGAAAGGGGAACTGTTTAATAACATGCTGAATCGCTGTACAATTCTCATCATCTATCTATACATAACGTATGGCCTGGAACCCTTTTTAGGGTTACCGTCTGAGGCGAATCATTCTTAGTTGTCATATTTACAATTGCTAAACTAATTCTCCTCTTGATTCGGCGCCTCACGCTTCTTTGCACATAAAATAAAAACAAAACAAGAATGCAAAATATACAATTGCCAGTAGCAATGCACCACAAATATATAACACATATATCCATTCACTTATTATCTCAATCCTGGGTACCCGTTGCACTAAATTCAAACAATTCACTCCAACACTTGGTTTCCCGTTCACGGCTGATCAATCCGAATTAGGGGGAACACCAAGAACGTGAATTATACTTATAATCCAATGTACAAATTCAACCTTACATCCCACTAAAGCAGCCAAACAACTCATGCGGTCCTGCCGCAGTCGCCAGTTTGTTTTAAAAGCTGCCTGCTTGAGGTGGAGGTGAGGTTGAAATAAAGATCCTTAGTCATTAAAATGTAAAATTCAATTTTTAATTTTTTATCTTTTCTTAGTTCATTACTGTGTATAAACAAATGCATACACAGGAAGCAAAATAGCATAGAATATACTTACATTAACGACGCAGCATAAGAGAACAGATAAACAGCTTTGCTTGCTTATTCTTCTTGACTTTACCTTTTATACCTTTTTAATTAGCTGCATAAGCATATTACATTGTTTCAAAGTTCCCTTCCTATGTTCCACTCCTACATTCCTGATCACATTGCTTTTTTCCACATTTGTCAACCTTATCAGGTTTCTGTTCCTCTAACCTTTTCCCTGTTACGCACGTCTCTTTCTTCACAGATTATTTCTGGTCGTGCTCGGGGGTGTAGCCTCACATTCTTTTCCTGTTTACCACTTTTCAGAGTGCAGACGGTTGAAATTGCTCAAGGACCCTTTTTCCTGCAGTTTCAGCTGTTTTTCTCTGCAAGGGTCATGGTCAGGCTCATCAGGCCTGTTTGAGGCCTGATGCCTTATTCAACCATATTCAACACCCTACAGAGGAGCGGCTTCTCAGATGGCTTGACCTTTGGGTAGATCTCAGTCCTTCATTACAGGCTGCTCAGTTGGGGCACAGGCTCAAGGGTGGTGCCCCCCGATCTCCTCAATGAGTGTGTGCTGACCACCCTGGGGAACAGGTGATAAGGAGTCACTTGCCTCTCTTTTTTAACAGAGATGGGTCGAGATCATGTCACACCAGTGGGTTCTGGAGGTGATAAGAGATGTCTATGCTCTGTAGTTTCTCAGAATTCTTCAGGATGTTTTCATTGTGTCTCCCTGAAGCTCTCCACAGAAGAGAAGGCAGTGGAATGTACATTGTCAAGACTTCTTGGCCTGCGGGCACTGATCTCAGTGCTCATATCACAAGAAAATATGAGCCGATATTCCATTTAAGAACATAAGAACATAAGAAATTGCCATGCTGGGTCAGACCAAGGGTCCATCAAACCCAGCATCCTGTTTCCAACAGAGGCCAAACCAGGTCACTAGAACCTGGCAAGTACCCAAACATCAAGAAGATCCCATGCTACTGATGCAATTAATAGCAGTGGCTATTAGCTAAGTAAACTAGATTAATAGCAGTTAATGGACTTCTCCTGCAAGAACGTATCCAAACCTTTTTTGAACCCAGCTACACTAACTGAACTAACCACATCCGCTGGCAACAAATTCCAGAGCTTAATTGTGCGTTGAGTGAAAAAGAATTTTCTCTGATTAGTCTTAAATGTGCTACTTGCTAATTTCATGGATGACCCCTTCTATTATGTGAAAATGTAAATAACGGATTCACATCTACTCGTTCAAGACATCTCATGATCTTAAAGACCTCTATCATATCCCCCCTCAGCCGTCTCTTCTCCAAGCTGAACAGCCCCAACTTCTTCAGCCTTTCCTCTTAGGGGAGCTGTTCCATTCTCTTTATCATTTTGGTTGCCTTCTCTGTACTTTCTCCATCACAACTATATCTTTTTGAGGTGCGGCAACCAGAATTGTACACAGTATTCAAGGTGCGGTCTCACCATGGAGCGATACAGAGGCATTATGTCATTTTCCATTTTATTAACCATTCCCTTCTTAATAATTCCTAACATTCTGTTTGCTTTTTTGACTGCTGCAGCACACTGAGCCGACAATTTCAAAATATTATCCACTATGATGCCTAGATCTTTTTCCTGGGTGGTAGCTCCTAATATGGAACCTAACATCGTGTAACTACAGCAAGGGTTTTTTTCCCTATATGCAACACCTTGTTCTTGTCCACATTAAATTTCAACTGCCATTTGGATGCCCAATCTTCCAGTCTTGCAAGGTCCTCCTGTAATGTATCACAATCTGCTTGTGATTTAACTACTCTGTGTTGCAGACTAGATGGTGGACCCTTGGGCCGGCCTGGCAGAACCGAGGGTCTGCTGGAGAATATAGGCCAAGAGGCGGAACTATGGCTAGAGGCCAAGTGAAATCTTCACCGTGGAGATCCGAGATCCCCCCAGGAGGAGCCCGTGAGGATCCAGACTGCTGGGACTTAGTTGGCGACAGCGAAGTACTGGAGAGAAGAAACTTCACCCTGGAATCCCAAGATCCCCCCAGGAGGAGCCTGTGAGGACCAGGATCGCTGGGACTTAGGCGACAGCAGCGAAGAAGTGGAGAGATGATAAGACGATCCAGAAGTCGAGGCAGGCGGCCGACACGGGAAGTCAGGAGCAGGCCGGAGTCAGGAACCAGAGAATCAAACCTAGGACTGGAGCAGGAACAGCAGGAGCGGATACAGGAATAGCAGGAGCGGACTCAGGAACAGGAGCGGATTCAGGAACAGCAGGAGTGGATCCAAACAGCAGGATTGGATTCATGAACAGCAGGAGTGGATTCAGGAACAGCTGGACACAACTTGACACTCACATGAGAGACCTCGTTGCAAGGCAGTTCTGTGGAGGCAGTTGCCGGCTTAAATACTCTGCTGGCGTCTGACTTATTCTGGGGGCTGTCCAGTACTTCCGGTTGCTGGACCTTTAAAGGGTTCCCCCTCGCGTGCGCGCTGCAATGTGGCCTAGCAGGCCTGGACCACGGCGGTTCCCGACGCGGCTTAGAGTGGGGGAGGCGAGGTAAGGACCCGGTTGCTAGCCTAGCGACTGGGACCGCAACAGTACCCCCTCCCTTACGCCCCCTCTTCAAAGGACCTGGTTTATCGGGGTGATCCATGTGGAACTGCTGCAGGAGAGACTTGTCTAGGATGTTGCGAGCAGGCTCCTAGGGGTTGTCCTCAGCACCACATTCCTCCCAAGCCAGCAAGTATTGCCAGTGTTGGCTGAAGAAACGAATGTCCAGAACCTCTCGAACTTGGTATGTGGGATCATTGGCTGTAGGGGTTGCTACCGTATCCGGTGGTCTTCAATGAAACCGGGAGAGAAGTACTGGTTTCAGAAGGGACACCTGAAATACGTTGTGGATGCGTAGCGTGGTAGGCAAGCATAGGCGATAGGATACCATCCCAATTCATTCAGCTACTCGGAAGGGTCCACAATACTTGGGTGCTAGTTTCCTAGAAGGCAGCCTCAAGTGGATATTTTTTATGCTGAGCCTGACACGGTCTCCTGGAAAGAACGTGGGTGCTGGTTGACGATGACGGTCTACATGCTTCTTAGCAGTTAGGGCTACAGAAGTGAGTTTATGTTGAATGGAATTCCAGTGTCCATGCAACTGCTGAGCTGATAGCTGGGCTGCAGGTGATGATACTGACACTGGCACAGATAGTGGCGGTTTAAGCTGTTTTCCGTAAACTGTTTGAAAGGGAGATTTCCCAGTAGCTGAATGGATCTGGTTGTTATAGGAAAACTCGGCCCAAGGCAAAACTCCACCCAGTTGTCTTGTTTGTCATTGGTAAAAGTTCGAAGGAATGTCTTCAGGGAGCGATTCATATGCTCTGTTTGCCCGTTGCTTTGGGGGTGAAATGCCATGGAAAAGCTGAGTTGTACTTCAAATGTTTTACATAGAGCCCTCCAGTACCGGGTCGTAAACTGCGGACCTCGGTCCGAGACAATGTCTTGCAGAATCCATGGATGCAGAAGATATGTTGCGCAAACAGTAGTGCCAGTTCTGGTGCTGACGGTAATTTGGCTAAGGGCACAAAATGAGCCATTTTATAAAAGCGGTCTACAGTGACCCAGATGACCATCTTCCCCTTGGAAGGCGGCAAATCAACCACAAAGTCTGTGGCTATATGAGTCCACGGTTCAGTAGGAACCGGCAGCGGTTGCAATAAACCCCAAGGGGGGGCCGATCCGTGGTTTCTGTCTGGCACACGTGGGACAGGAATTCACATGAGAACATCTCGTCGTATGTTTGGACACCAATAATAGCGGGTTATCAAGTCTAGCGTTCTGTCCCGACCGGCGTGTCCAAGGGACAAAGAATCGTGGGCCCAGCTCAGAACTTTCCTTCGGAGTCGCTTAGGAACTATAGTCTTCCTTGGTGAGACTACCGTCACCACTGCCAAGCTGATCCTTGCGGGGTCTAGTATGTATTGAGGACCCTCTTCTTCCTCCTCTCCCTGAGAGGTGCGTGAAAGAGCGTCTGCCCAGACATTCTTTGCTGCTGGATGATAGCGAAGAGTGAAGTCAAATCGATTAAAGAAGAGGGACCATCTGGCTTGTCTGGGGTTCAACTGCTGTGCGTGACATAGAAATTCTAGGTTCTTATGGTCGGTGTAGACAGTGACTGGGTGAATCGTGCCCGCAAGCCATTGCCTCACTCCTCAAAGGCTAACTTGATTGCCAAGAGTTCCTTGTCCCCAATGCTGTAATTGCACTCGGCTGGAGAGAGCTTCTTAGAGAAATAAGAGCATGGAAGCAACTTGCCCGAATCCGAGTGCTGGCTGAGTTGCTTCTACTGCGATGCTGGACTCATCTACCTCTACTATAAAGGGGCATTGTGGATCCGGGTGGTACAAGAAAGTGTCCATCAAAAAGGCCTGTTTTAACTCTTCAAAGGCCCGCAGGCTGCTTCAGGCCAATCCTTAGCATCCGCCCCTTTACGTGTCAAAGCTGTAAGAGGAGCTACCTTCTGCGAATAGTGTGGAATGAAATGTCTATAGAAGTTTGCGAATCGAGAAATCACTGCAGAGCTTTCACCCCTGTGGGACGAGGCCAGTTGGTGATCGGGATACCTTCTCGGGGTCCATTTGAAATCCAGTCGCTGATACGATGTACCCCAGGAAGGGGAGCGACTCGCACGAACATACACTTCTCGAGTTTAGCGTACAGATGATTGTCCTTCAAAACTTGCAACACCTGTTTGACATGCCGCCGATGGGACTGCAGATCCGGGAGTAGATCAGGACATCATCTAGATACACTATGACATATGAGTGCAACATCTCTCTTAATACCTCGTTCATGAGGTTTTGGAAGACTGCCGGAGCATTACACAACCCAAATGGCATTACCAGGTATTCATAATGCCCGTCTCTTGTGTTAAAGGCAGTCTTCCATTCGTCTCCAGGACGGATACGAACTAAATTGTAAGCCCCTGCAGATCGAGTTTAGTAAAGACTTTAGCTCCCTGTAATCTGTCCAAGAGCTCCGGAATCAATGGGAGGTAGCGGTCTGTTTAGTAATGGCATTCAAGCCTCTGTAGTCGATGCATGGTCTGAGGGTACCATCCTTCTTCCCCACGAAGAAAAATCCCGCTCCGGCTGGGGATAGAAGGTCGGATAAATCCCTTAGCGAGGTTTTCAGAAATGTATTCAGACATTGCGCGTGTCTCTGGTAGGGATAGCGGATATACCCTGCCATGCGCGGCGTGGTGCCAGGCAGTAAGTCTATAGCGCAATCTAAGGGTCGGTGACATGGCAGAATCTCCGCTTTCCTTTTCGAGAAGACCTCTGCGAACTCCTGGTAAGTGTGGAGGTAATACAGCAGTGTTTAGCAGCGGCACCATGGGTGATCTTGGTACCTTGAGGCAGTTGGCGAAGCAAAAGGGACTCCACTGGGATTTGAAGAGAGTCCCAATGAATTATGGGGGAGTGTTGCTGTAACCACGGCAACCCCAATACTACAGGATGCACTGCTTTTTCCAGGATTAAGAAGGATATCTCCTCTGAGTGCAGTGCTCCTGTCCGGAGAGTCAAGGGCACCGTGGTGTGGAGATACTCCCGGGAAGGACAGTCCCACGGATAGACGTAATGCATAGTGAGGGGCTTCGCGGGACTGTAGGAAGCTGTAGTTGTTGCACCAGATCGGATAAAATGAAATTTCCACCCGCTCCAGAGTAATAAAGGCCAAAGTGTGGAAAGACCCTCCTGGGTACTCCAACGTCACCGGGACAGACATTGAGGAGCAGAATTAACACAGCCTAAGAGTAGCTCCTCCATACTGCCTAGGCTTTGGCGTTTTCTGGCCGCTCTTTGCTCTTTTACAAGAGTGCGGAATTCAATAGCATAGTCTGCCAGGGACCGAGATCCCTGTCTTAGCTGTAACAGCTCTGACGTTGCTGTGGGCAGGCGTGCGGGCTCATCGAAGGCCTGTTTGAAATGAAGAACAAACTACTGTAAGTCGTGCAACAATGGGTCCTGTCCCTCCCACATTGGTGAGGGATCGGACGAGAATTGGCCTGGGAGTACAAAAACCTGATGTAGCATTGATTCAGGAATTCTCTGCAACCCTTGGCATCCCCCGCATAATGGGGCGGAGCAGGAAGCTGAGTGGGTGTAGTTATGTTTACAGCAGGAACTGGAGGTGGCGCCTGTGGAACCTCAGGCGGGGTGGCATCCAGCCGATTCGCCAATCGCTCAATGGTGGCAGCAAGGACGAAGAGGCAATGTTGCTGCTGCTGCAGTTGCTGGGCCATTCCGGGAATGGCTTGCAATCCAGGCATGTCCGCTGGGTCCATGGCCTTGCAAACTGTTGCGAACTGGACGGTGGACCCTTGGGCCGGCCTGGTGGAACAGAGGCTCCGCTGGAGAAGATAGGCCAGGAGGCGGAACTATGGCTGGAGGCCAAGTGAATTCTTCAGCCTGGAGATCCGAGATCCCCCCAGGAGGAGCCCATGAGGATCCGGACCGCTGGGACTTAGGTGGGGGCAGCAAAGTAGTGGAGAGAAGAAAACTTCACCCTGGAAGTCCAAGATCCCCCCAGGAGGAGCCTGTGAGGACCAGGACCGCTGGGACTTAGGCGACGGCACTGAAGAAGTGGAGAGATGATAAGACGATCCAGAAGTCGAGGGGGTGGCAGACACGGGCATTCAGGAGCAGGCTGGAGTCAGGAACCAGAGAATCAAACCTAGGACTGGAGCAGGAGCAGCAGGAGTGGATCCAGGAACAGCAGGAGCAGATTCAGGAACAGCAGGAGCGGATTCAGGAACAGCTGGACGCAACTTGACACATGGAGAGACCTCGTTGCAAGGCAGTTCTGTGGAGGCAGACGCCGGCTTAAATACTCTGTCGGCGTCTGATGTCATTCTGGGGGCTGTCCAGCACTTCCGGGCGCTGGACCTTGTACCGGGGGCGGAGTCACGATCGGGCCTCGGCGGCGTCTCCCTCGTGGAGACGCCGCTGCAACACGGCCTAGCAGGCCCGGACCACGGCGGTTCCCGACGCGGCTCAGAGCGGGGGAGGTGAGGTAAGGACCCGGTCGCTAGCCTAGCGACCGGGACCGCAACACTCTGAATAATTTTGTATCATCCGCAAATTTGACAATCTCACTCGTCGTATTCCATTCCAGATCATTTATATATATATTGAAAAGCACCGGTCCAAGTACAGATCCCTAAGGCACTCCACTGTTTACTCTTTTCCACTGAGAAAATTGACCATTTAATCCTACTCTCTGTTTCCTGTCTTTTAAACAGTTTGTAATCCACAAAAGGACATCCTCCTATCCCATGGCTTTTTAGTTTTCTTAGAAGCCTCTCATGAGGGACTTTGTCAAATGCCTTCTGAAAATCCAAATACACTACATCTACTGGTTCACTTTTATCCACATGTTTATTAACCCCTTCAAAAAAATGAAGCAGATTTGTTAGGCAAGACTTCCCATGAGTAAATCCATTGTGTCTGAGAAGGAGAGTTCCTTTCACCTCATCCTGGATCTCAAGGTAGTCAACAGGCTTTTGAGAATGATTCGTTCCTGCATGGAAACCTTATGCTCACTGATAATGGCAGTATAGTCGGCAGAGTTTCTTATGTCTCTGGATTGTCAGAGGCATATCTGCATATTCCCATCCGGCTGGTGCATCAACGTTTTTCTGCGGCATTATCAGTTTCAAGCGCTCCCTTTGGTTTGGCCACCATGCCCAGGTTAATCCACCTTCCTGCCCTGGGTGTCTGCATCTCTGGGAATTACTGGTATCAGATTCAGTCCCTAGATTAGTGATATTACACTCCTTGTCTGAACTCAATATTTTCCTGTTAACTGAGCTTTTGAATGGTTGTCTATTAATAGTTATGTTCATGTATTGTTTAGATGTCCACAGTTGGCTTTTTCAGAGAATACTGGTGAGCTGATGTCAGTGCAGGGGTATATATACCACTACGTCAGCTTTGCTCTGTCTCCATCTGTTTGTAGAGGTGCATAACCCACTGGTGTGGATTAACCTGTCTTCATTAAAGAAAAGGAAATTATCAGGTAAGTAGTCATTTTTCCTTCCTTATTCATTTAATTTGTTCATTCATTTGCCATTAAAGTAAATGTGGAAAGTACTGCAGCTTAATTTGGACTCCAAAACTGGGGTTTTCTCATCAATTCTAATGAAACTTGTGGGAAGACATCATCAGAAGAGGGAAAGAACTGTAAGACATCTAAACTGTGGCACAGTGGCTCCAAAAGGGTCCTAAAGCATTCTAAAGGGGCAAAGGGGTCCCAATAATTGCAGGAGCTCTCCAATGCATCATCATAACAACAAAAAAGTAACAAAACGGGGTAGGAACACCTTCAAAAGAAGGTACCAATAACAGTGGCATGAACCCTCAAAGGCAGCACAAGAGGCAAAGTGACACCAAAAGTGACATCAGTATTGTAAGGCAACATAAAATGAAGCATAAAATGTGGCAGGAAAAAACCCAAGGCACCAATATTTCCTAACACGTGAAAAGCTGAGAGAGACAAAGAGCGGGACAGCTTCCGATATCTGGTAGATATTATTTTTATTTTTAGCATATGAGAACCTGTAATAAACTAATTGCTATTGTTTCTAAATTGGCATATGTATTAGAAATGCATTAGTTAAATAAAAATGTCATTAGTTGATATATATCTAATATTAATATTATCTGTCACCATATTAATGTTTTTCACACTGATTGTAGTGTATAGTCTGATAAAAATAAGGTTTGAACATAGAAATGTTTCTTAGAATCATTTAGAGATTTTAATATTGATATTTTTTCTTTATCTGAAATAAAGAAAATATTTTACTACATATTGTCTGGTTTTATTCTAGTGCATGCTGTGTTGCATTAATTATTGGTTAATATAGTTCTGTAGTAAAAAGAAAACACATCTCTGAAATCAAATAATAAACATTTTGTCTATAAGGCAAGAAGGGTAGAAAAAGGAGACAGGAAAAGTGTTTTCATCCAAGCAGGATCCCCTGGTAAAACTTTTAATTCTGCTAGTGGTGACCCCAATACTTTAATCTCTCTTATTTTACATGGCACCCCAGATGGTTAAATTTACTTTAGAATTTTGAAGTGTTGGCCAGAGAATATTTGAATTTGGATTTATTTTCCAGTTTTGTGATTTTGCCTGTTGAAGGTATTTCTGTATTAAGTTCATATGGTTGATCCTTATCATATACTGTCTTCGCAAGAAGCGGCATTCCGTAATTGGATTGAGGCCAATCAGTCCTTTGTTCTTCATTTGCAAATAGATAGTGATCTTCTCCATGCTTTCACAAGGATGTTTGCCGGTTGAAAATGCTTACTGCACAAGGGAGGCATCAGGGTTTAAATCGCAGGAGTGAAGAGGATTTTATTCCTTTCGCACTGCCTGACTGTCAGATGCGATTTCCAGCACCTGAGAAACCTCCAGGGGTGTCCGGGGCTGTAGCTAAAGCTGAGCGCCCACTCCTTCTTCTCAGAAGAAGCCTGCTAAACATGCCATTCACCATGGCAGCGCTGGCACCACGACTCAACCCTCTGTGGCTCCAGAGTAAGGAGCGAGGCGATTATTTGTAGGTATGATGGATTCTGGTACTTCAATTAATATTTTGACGAGAGACTGGGACACTATTCAGTACTTAAATGAGGATGTTACAATTACTATGTTTGCAGGAAAGCAGTCTCAGGCTCCCTTAGCAACCATAGAGATATTTTCCCCTTACTTCAAAGGGTCTCACACCATAAAAGTGGCGTGTTTATTTGATGATGAGGATCAGTTTGCAGTTTATTTCACACAGGCTAATGTCCCTGTCTTGCCGTCTTTGATGAGGGAGGTTCCGTCGTATGGCTTTGAGGCTGTAAAAGCTTAAATTTCACCTCAGCTCAAATCCTTGGTAGGGAAAGCTGAGCTGGAAAAGAGATTTACTGAATAGCTTAAGTTAGGGGTTGTTCAGCTCTACCATATACACACAGGTTTGGTGCAAATCCCTAAATGAATAGAGATTGTATTTAAACTAAGCCTTTCAGTCCCCAAAAGCAGTATCCTGTACATAAAAAATTCTGGGATGACCTGGATGTTATTACTTCTCAGAAGGTGGCTCAAGGGGTTTTGATTGAGAAATATTCTGAATTTATGGTCATTGACTATCGGGTCCTTAATAGAGATGTGCTTCGTTTTTTCCTGCCGGGTCGTTTTTTGACTCGGATACTTCGTGGTAAATTTCGGGTTTCCTCGTCCGTTTTTCGAAAAAACGAAATGAGGAAACCCGAACCGGGCCAAAAACGAAACGGCAAAGGAATCTTTAAAAAAATCCACCCCAAGCATTTAAAATTCTTTTTTTACATATCTATCACTACCACCACCCCCCCCCCATCCCGATCCCTCCCCAAGACTTACAAAGTAGATCCCTGGTAGTCCAGCAGGGTCCCGGGATCCATTTGCCCTCCTCCGTGCCCATGTTTCTGCAGCCATGCTCTTTAAAATGGTGACGCGCAGCCTCTGAACACCATGTCACAGGGGCTACCGGCGCCATTGGTCAGCCCCTGTCACATGGCCATCGGCGCCATCTTGTGCTCCTGTCATGTGACTGGAGCTGACCAATGGCGCCGAAAGCCTCTGTGACATAATATGGGCAAAGGCTATCGGCGCCATTTTGATTACTGGCAGCCGACAACGAAATGGCTCCCGGACCCCCGCTGGACCCCCAGAGATTATTGGCAAGCCTTGGGGGGGTCAGAAGGGGGGCTCCTGACCCCCCCAAGGCTTGCCAATAATCTCTGGGGGTCCAGCGGAGGTCCGGGAGCCATTTCGTTGTCGGCTGCCAGTAATCAAAATGGCGCCGATAGCCTTTGCCCATATTATGTCACAGAGGCTTTCGGCGCCATTGGTCAGCTCCAGTTACATGACAGGAGCACAAGATGGCGCCGATGGCCATGTGACAGGGGCTGACCAATGGCGCCGGTAGCCCCTGTGACATGGTGTTCAGAGGCTGCGCGTCACCATTTTAAAGAGAATGGCTGCAGAAACATGGGCACGGAGGAGGGCAAATGGATCCCGGGACCCCGCTGGACCACCAGGGATCTACTTTGTAAGTCTTGGGGAGGGATCGGGATGGGGGGTGGTGGTGAACTATAGTTAAGGTAAATGTTTGGGGTGGTTTGGGGTGGGTTTTAATTTTTAAAAAAAAAATGTGTGCCCCTCCCCCAGGCAAACCCGAAAACCGAAATTTCCCTGAAAGTCGGGGAAAATTATTTTCGGGTTTCGGGCCTCCGAAAAAACCCGAAGTAGGAAATTTCGGGCAATTTCCTACTTCGGGCGAACCACGAAGCACATCTCTAGTCCTTAATGCCTCTTCTGAAACAGTGGCAGCGCAGACTATTAATCCTGCTTCTACAATTGATAATTTGCCACGCCCTAGGTGGAAAGCCACCTTGGATTTAGCTAATGGTTTCTGGAATATTCCTATAAGTTCTTAACTTGTAACTGCCTTTACCTTTAGGGGAAAGCAGTATCAATATACCAGGCTCCCTCAGGGTTTTAAAAATTCCCCTGTGTTATTTTCAGCTGCCATTGAAGAACTCCTTCAACGACATAACATTGATAATGCCACTCCATATGTTTATGTTCAGGAATCACAGAGACTGGATGAGAAAGTGGAGAAGATATTGCTGTATAGCCCAAGAACAGTTCTACCGCGGGACTCAGGCTTGTCCATTTCCCGGACGAATAGGGCAAACAGAAACATCATGACCTGGCTGACCACAGTACATGCACAGGCGTTCTTCCTCCTAAATCTTCTCTCTTTAGAAGTCAGGTGATCATGACCAGGTTCCTTCGGTTCCTTCTTCTCCACAGCAGGAGGTGCTGTACCCCATCGCAATGCAGGAGCACTGGTTTGCTTCAACCCAGGTACCTTAGGCCGGAGTTTCTTCACCTTGTCTGGGAGCCGCCAATCAATCTGAGTAGCTAAGGCTATTAATTCTTCCAGTGAGTCAGGTGTCTGACGAGCTGCCAGCTCGTCCTTTACGCGGGTGTCCAGGCCTCTGCAAAAGAGTGTCTTCAGACATCTGGGTTCCCAGCGAAGTTCCACTGCAAGAGTTTTAAATTCGATGGTAAATTCCGCCAGAGATCTGTTGTCTTGCTTCAGGTCCACCAAAGCAAATCCAGCAACAGACATACGAGCAGGGTCATCAAAAATGGATTTAGACAAGTCCATAAATCCTTCTATGTCCTGCAAGATAGGGTCCTTGCGTTCCCACAGGGTAGATGCCCATGATAAGGCTCTCCTATCCAAATAAGACAGAATGTAACTGGTCTTAGAGTGACCTTTGGGAAACAATGAAGGTTGTAAAATGAAATGTAAGCTGCACTGGTTCAAGAAGCCCCGGGTCTTTTGGAGTTCTCTGGAGAATCGAATAGGTACCGCCAGTGGTACAGCTGATTTAAAGTTACCTCTGGTAAAATACCTTCTTGTATAGAAGCTGTGCCTTGTGCCTTCTGTGTGTGAAGCTGGTGAAAAGCTGCAGTAAGTTTCTCCAAGGTTACTTGCTGTTCTGAGAGGCTTTGACCCAGGCCCGGAATAGCCTGCAAGACAGAAAGGTGAGCCGGGTCCATGGGCTACAGACATCAAATACCTTTAGCTGAATACCCAGGAGTACTGTTTCTCCAAATCCTTTTCTTGAAAGCTGAATTCACTGTAGTTACTGTTTCTCCAATCTTCTCCAATACTTTTAGCCAGATTCACTGAGTTAGCAATCTGATATAAATCTCCTCCAGGAGAGGGAGGAGTTAGCAATCTGTTGTAAATTTGCTCCCCAGAGGGGCGGAGCTAGCAATCTGCTATCGATCTCCTCCAGGAGAAGGAGTTAGCAATCTGTTACCAATCTGTTGCTAGGAGTTAGCGATCTGTAATAAATCACCCCGCCAAGGGGAGGAGTTGGCAATCTGTTATAAGTCCGCTAGAGAGTTGGCAACCAGTTATGGATCTCTCCGCCAAAGATCATTAACTCCGTAGGCAGAGTTAATGATATGTGGTGGGTTGGCCTCCCACAGAGTGGCAGTCTGTATAATACTGCTCTAGTAGTGTAAGGAATGAACACTCAGTGTAAATTGGTGAATCCCTGGGCCGATATCAGATGACACTACACTCCAGCGGTACTATTGGTGGCCTACTATAAGAAAGGACATGCAAGCTTATGTAGAGTCCTGTCCTACGTGTGCCCATCATAAACCTCCAGCAGGAAGACCGTGGGGACTCTTGCAACTGCTCTCTGTTCTGAGCGAGCCATGGACCCATTTTGCAACAGACTTTATAGTGGATCTGCCCTTCTCCAATGGTACCAACACCATATGGGTCACCGTCAACTGTTTCTCTAAAATGGCCCACTTCGTGGCTCTACCCAATCTCCCTTCTGCACCACAGCTCACTAAGCTGTTCATCCGGCATGTGTTCCAGCTCCACTGCCTCCCCAAGCATATCCTCTCAGACCATGGAGTTCAATTCACCATACGCTTTTGGAGATATGTCTGCAAAAAATTCAACATCTCGTTAGATTTCACCTTGGCTTACCATCCCCAAGCCAATGGGCAAACTGAGAGGACTAATAGAACCTTAAAACAATTCTTGCGGGCCTACATGAGCCTACGGCAGGATGACCAGGCCGACTTCCTTCCATGGGCAGAATTCACACTAAACTCTCATCAGTCCACTTCCACTGGCTCATCTCCTTTCCAGGTGGCCTATGGATGTCAGCCTTTGCCACCATTACCACTTCCTTTGTCCATAGCCTCATCAGCAGCACAGTCCACCGCTCAAGAATTGCATCAATTGTAGCACAAAACACAACAGCTGCTCAAGCAGGCTGCCCAGAGATCGAAGAGGTCCTTTGATGCACATCATCGCGAAGCACCCCAGTTCCAACCTGGTGATAAAGTATGGCTCAGCACCAGGTTTATCCAACTCAAGCTGCCCTCGGCTCTCTTCGCTCCCAGGTATATTGGTCCCTTCCCAGTGCTCCGCCGTCTGGGCCCAGTCACTTAAGACTAGAGATGTGAATCGTGTCCTCGATCGTCTTAACGATCGATTTCGGCTGGGAGGGGGAGGGAATCGTATTGTTGCCGTTTGGGTGTGTAAAGTATCGTGAAAATCGTTAAAATCGTGAGCCGGCACACTAAAACCCCCTAAAACCCACCCCCGACCCTTTAATAGAGATGTGAATCGTGTCCTCGATCGTCTTAACGATCGATTTCGGCTGGGAGGGGGAGGGAATCGTATTGTTGCCGTTTGGGGGGGTAAAATATCGTGAAAAATCGTGAAAAATCGTGAAAAATCGAAAAAATCGAAAAATCGAAAACCGGCGCCTCGCTGAACAACCTCCTGCAGTCGATCTCCTGCCGGCGCCATTTTCCGTACGAAAACGATTTGCGGCGGGAAATCGCTCCCTGACCCCCGCTGGACCTCCAGGAACTTTTGGCCAGCTTTGGGGGGCCTCCTGACCCCCATGAGACTTGCCAAAAGTCAGCGGGGGTCCGGAAGGACCTCCTGCCGTCCAATCGTGTTCGTCTATGGCCGCCGCCATTTTTCGGCGCCATTTTGGAAAATGGCGCCGGCTGAAGACAACAAGATTCAGGAGCAGGAGCCCGTTCCGGACCGCTGCCGTTCCGGACCGCCGCTGGACCCGCAGGTTATTTAAGTCATTGGGGGGGGGGGGTTCGGGGGGGGGGGATTTAATTTAAAGGGTCGGGGGTGGGTTTTAGGGGGTTTTAGTGTGCCGGCTCACGATTCTAACGATTTATAACGATAAATCGTTAGAATCTCTATTGTATTGTGTTCCATAACGGTTTAAGACGATATTAAAATTATCGGACGATAATTTTAATCGTCCTAAAACGATTCACATCCCTAACCCTTTAAATTAAATCCCCCACCCTCCCGAACCCCCCCCAATGCCTTAAATTACCTGGGGGTCCAGCGGCACACTAAAACGGCACACTAAACACGGCACACTAAAACCCCCTATAACCCACCCGACCCTTTAAATTAAATCCCCCACCCTCCCAAACCCCCCCCCCAAATGCCTTAAATTACCTGGGGGTCCGTAGCCTTAAATTACCTCCGTAGCGGCGGTCCGTAGCTAAATCGGGGGAAGGGGGAGAGCAGGAAAAGCGGCACACTAAATCGTGTAGTCTTCAGCCGGCGCCATTTTGCAAAATGGCCGCCGCAAAATGGCGGCGGCCATAGACCAAAACGATTCGACGCAGGAGGTCGTTCCGGACCCCCGCTGGACTTTTGGCAAGTCTTGTGGGGGTCAGGAGGCCCCCCCAAGCTGGCCAAAAGTTCCTGGGGGTCCAGCGGGGGTCCGGGAGCGATTTCCTGCCACGAATCGTTTCCGTACGGAAAATGGCGCCGGCAGGAGATCGACTGCAGGAGGTCGTTCAGCGAGGACGGGGGGGGGGCCTCCTGACCCCCACAAGACTTGCCAAAAGTCCAGCGGGGGTCCGGAACGACCTCCTGCGTCGAATCGTTTTGGTCTATGGCCGCCGCCATTTTGCGGCGGCCATTTTGCAAAATGGCGCCGGCTGAAGACTACACGATTTAGTGTGCCGCTTTTCCTGCTCTCCCCCTTCCCCCGATTTAGCTACGGACCGCCGCTACGGAGGTAATTTAAGGCTACGGACCCCCAGGTAATTTAAGGCATTTGGGGGGGGGGGGTTGGGGGGGGGGGGGGGATTTAATTTAAAGGGTCGGGGTGGGTTTTAGGGGGTTTTAGTGTGCCGTGTTTTAGTGTGCCGTGTTTTAGTGTGCCGCTGGACCCCCAGGTAATTTAAGGCATTTGGGGGGGGGTTCGAGAGGGTGGGGGATTTAATTTAAAGGGTCGGGGGTGGGTTTTAGGGGGTTTTAGTGTGCCGGTGTTCCTGCCCTCCCCCTTCCCCCGATTTACGATTTTTTGACGATAAATCGGGGGAATTGGTATGTATCGTGGCCTAATATTTTTGACGATTTAAATATATCGGACGATATTTTAAATCGTCAAAAAACGATTCACATCCCTACTTAAGACTCCAGCTGCCTTCCTCGCTTAAGATTCACAATGCCTTCCACATTTCTCTACTAAAACCTTTGGTGCTATCCGGATTTTCTAAAAAACAACCGGACCCTCAACCTCTGTCCTTGAAAGCAGACATCACATATCAAGTCCAAGTTGTTCTGGACATTAGAAAGCGTGGAAGAAAATGGGAATATCTCCTTTCATGGGAGGGCTTTAGGCCTGAGGAGAACAGCTGGGAAACTGCCGCCAATATCCTGGACAAGAATCTCGTTCAGCAGTTCCATGCCAAGCACCCTCGCATACCCAAACCCCTGGGGGGCCTTAAGAGGGGGTACTGTTATGATCAGCGGGCACAGCCATCAGGGGCTACTCACATCCTGGACCATCCTGCTTTCCTCCCTGGGCCTGCTCACGGCCGGGGCTAGCCTCTGCCACCACGTACCCCATGGTTTTTTGTGGCAGTTGGGATGCTGCCACCACCCATGCCAACTCCGGGCCTTTCTAAGCGCGTGCGCACCACTGGGCCCTCTTTTGAAGCTGCTACAGCGGGAACCTTGGGAGCGTCCCTCATTGATGATATCATGGGATCTGGGTTCTTAAGCTCCACCTTCGCCCCCATCTAGCCGACTCGGCAATGAGTTCCATTGCTACTCTACTGACTCCAGTCTCCTCGGACCTGTGGTGACTGTCTCGGACCCTTCTTGGACTCTGGACCCCGGCTCAGGTACCCACTCCTCGGGGGCCTGCGTGTGCTCTCTCCAAAGACTTGGTCTCCTGGCTCCCCCCCCCCCCCCCTCCTCGAGCTAGCCCTGTGCCTTCCAGGAGTTCTACCAGCCGGCTTCCCACTCCTCGGGCTTGCCTCTGGGAACGCTCTTACCACTTGGGAGATCTATCTCTGTGCTCCCCGCTCCTTGGGGCAGTGCCTATGTTCTACACTTGAGACTGTGCTTCCCCGCTCCTCGGGGCAGCGCCTACGTTCTATACCAGAGACTATCCATGCTTCCATGCTCCTCGAGGTAGCACCTATGTTCTACACCAGAGACTGTCTGTGGCCTATGGATGTCAGCCTTTGCCACCATTACCACTTCCTTTGTCCATAGCCTCATCAGTAGCACAGTCCACCGCTCAAGAATTGCATCAATTGTAGCACAAAACACAACAGCTGCTCAAGCAGGCTGCCCAGAGATCGAAGAGGTCCTTTGATGCACATCATCGCGAAGCACCCCAGTTCCAACCTGGTGATAAAGTATGGCTCAGCACCAGGTTTATCCAACTCAAGCTGCCCTCGGCTCTCTTCGCTCCCAGGTATATTGGTCCCTTCCCGGTGCTCCGCCGTCTGGGCCCAGTCACTTAAGACTCCAGCTGCCTTCCTCGCTTAAGATTCACAATGCCTTCCACATTTCTCTACTAAAACCTTTGGTGCTATCCGGATTTTCTAAAAAACAACCGGATCCTCAACCTCTGTCCTTGAAAGCAGACATCACATATCAAGTCCAAGTTGTTCTGGACATTAGAAAGCGTGGAAGAAAATGGGAATATCTCCTTTCATGGGAGGGCTTTGGGCCTGAGGAGAACAGCTGGGAAACTGCCGCCAATATCCTGGACAAGGATCTCGTTCAGCAGTTCCATGCCAAGCACCCTCGCAAACCCAAACCCCTGGGGGGGCCTTAAGAGGGGGGTACTGTTATGATCAGCGGTCACAGCCATCAGGGGCTACTCACATCCTGGACCATCCTGCTTTCCTCCCTGGGCCTGCTCACGGCCGGGGCTAGCCTCTGCGCCGCCACGTACCCCATGGTTCTTTGTGGCAGTTGGGATGCTGCCACCACCCATGCCAACTCCGGGCCTTTCTAAGCGCGTGCGCACCACTGGACCCTCTTTTGAATCTGCTACAGCGGGAACCTTGGGAGCGTCCCTCATTGATGATATCATGGGATCTGGGTTCTTAAGCTCCACCTTCGCCCCCATCTAGCCGACTCGGCAATGAGTTCCATTGCTACTCTACTGACTCCCGTCTCCTCGGACCTGTGGTGACTGTCTCTTGGACTCTGGACCCAGGCTCAGGTACCCACTCCTCGGGGGCCTGCGTGTGCTCTCTCCAAAGACCTGGTCTCCTGGCCCCCTCCTCGAGCTAGCCCTGTGCCTTCCAGGAGTTCTACCAGCCGGCTTCCCACTCCTCAGGCTTGCCTCTGGGAACGCTCTTACCACTTGGGAGATCTATCTCTGTGCTCCCCCGCTCCTTGGGGCAGTGCCTATGTTCTACACTTGAGACTGTCTGTGCTTCCCCGCTCCTCGGGGCAGCGCCTACGTTCTATACCAGAGACTATCCATGCTTCCCCGCTCCTCGGGGCAGTGCCTACATTCAAGCACCAGCGATTGCCGGCACTTCCCTGCTCCTCGGTGTTGTCTATGTCATTACCTGGAGCATGGACTTGGGTTGTCTATGTCATTACACGGAGCATGGACTTGGGCTTCCATGCTCCGTGGGTTAGCCTACATCATTACATCAGTACCTTCCTTGCAATGCAGCTCCAACCCTCAGGATTTCCTTTGCAGTATACCTCCTGCACTCCCTGCCTCATGCCTCCTGCTCTTCGGGCCTGCCTAGTGCCACTCTCTCAGAGGTCTCTTCCCAGGTACTGCTCTCCAGCTTAACCTACTTACTGTGGGGTCCCTCTTTGCTGTGTTTCTCACCCTGCTCCTCGGAACCTCCCCACAGATTCTCTCTCAGAGCTCCTGCTGTACCAAGACTTTGCCTCCCGACGGTGTGGACCTGGGGGCTCCTCCCAACAGGTGGTAACAACTCTCACCTTGGGCCAAGGGTCCACGAAACCCACAAACCTTAACAACTACTTCTTAATTAAGCTGATGAAACTGAGGTAAAAGAGAAAAAAAGAGCTGTCAACCTATAAATAGTAGTTCCACAAGGTCATACAGTAAAGCGGTTAGAGAAGAGATGTAAACTTGTCTCTAAAATTGTCTTCTATCTAGTAGTTCAGTAGTATAACCCCCCCCCCCCCCCCCCATAACTAGAGGGATCTCAAATAAATTTCTTAAGGACAATCAACATATTTGGTTTTCAGAGAAACCATACCAAGCTATGCCAATTAACCTTGTTCTTAGTAAAATATATCTCATGAATATTCATCGTGGCTATCCTGAAATCTAGAGCTGATGGTGGTCCTGGCCATAGCATACTTATTAATTGTTATTCTTTCCTAGTTCTGCTTTGTCTAGAATAGAGCTCATTTACAAAATTTTTCTTACATAATTATTCAACAAAATAAATCCTCTCCCATGTGCATTTCTCCCTTTCTTTGGCCAAATCAAGACATGACTCTGGTGTCTAAATGCAAAATAGTAACTGGAAAGACATTTAATGGTCATGAAATGACATAAATGTTTATTATGAAGGTATGTCAGTAATAACGAAGCAAGGTCCTGGCCAGGAAAGCAATGCCACTTTTGTGTTTCTGTTTCCTCCTGTCAGGAAAGGAAATGACCCCCAAAGACATTTCATATTTCTGCTTCCTCTGTGGGTCTGCATCCTCCTGAGGAAGCAGACACAAGAAATGACACTGGGAATTGTTTACTGACCCAGTCATGTAAGATATTTTTGCACCTCGTTCACAAACTACCTCTGAGATTTCTAACTCATTTTGAGTGCTGAATATTTTAACTTCTTTTCTTCCAAGCCTTATAAAGATGCTGTCTAAAAGACGTCTTTCTCAGAAAGCTTTATTAGTTCAGTTCCATCAAAAATTCATCCTCTCACCAAAGAGAAAGCCCTTTTATTTTATTCACTCACTTGTTTGTATTTTAACCTTGTCACTAAGCCTACTGTATGCAGATCAAGTATACGTTTTCATCAAGACTCATATTCTTCTTTGGTGACTTGCTACAGGGATGTACAAATGATAATACCTTGTGGCCTTTGTTGCTGTTTTCCCTACATTAGACTGATTCCTTTTTTTTTTTCCATTTTTATTCAGTGTACTTTACTGTACTTATCCTACCCTTTTCCCTTTCTTCTCCCTTTTATCCCTCCCCTGATAATTTTGATTTCCCTGAGCCACTAATGACTATTGCAGGAACTTTACTAAATGTGACATAGAAATCTAATGTACAGTCCTACCCAGAGTACATAGCTTTCAAGATTTTGTTTTCTTTAGAGAATGTGAGTGATTTCCATCACAAATCCAGTACCTTGATCTTCAAGTGGAACTCTGCACTTCACTGGCCTGTTCTGTTCTTATACTGTAGCAAAATATTGCCAGCAAGATCCATATTTAATTTCCAGTTATGTTTTCTAACAGTAGTATGTTTCAAATTTTTTCTTTTACATTTTTTTCCTCATTCTTTCCTTTTGAAATACAATTGCTAGCATAAAAGACTATTGCCAAAAAGAAGACATTGCCTTGCACCAGACTTTCCTGCCTCAGTCAAATATTGTTCATTATTTGATGCCAGCAAATTCATTCTGATCCTAGCAATGAAAGTCAAGTGAAATTAGTGGACATTTTTACCATCTCATCATGCATTCCATGTCACTCAAAATCAGAATATTTAAAAATGCTAATAGCAAAGTCATAGGTTCAAGTTTGACAAGAATGCTGGAGGGTATTGTTGAAGAAAGGAGAAGAAGGCACATGACAAAATGAAGAGAAATCTAAATCTAAAGAAAAGGAGAGCAAAGAAGAGGAGGAGAAAAATAATATATTTCATGTATTTCTTGTACTTCAAAGTACTTTACAAACACGGAAATAAAAGGACATCTAGGTTGGAAATGAGGTTGCTCTTCAGTTATACCATGTAATAGCAAAAATTCAGAAAAGGACTTAAGGATAACACCTAATAAAGATTAAGTTTATTTATTTCTTATATAGATTTATTTCTATATATAGAAGACCCAAGCTTTCAATTTCAAAAATACAGACTTTATCAAAATGGGGACATACCTGGAGGAAGAACTAGAAGACTGGGAGAAAATGGGTGAGCTGGAACAGTGGGTCAAATTAAAAGGAACTATCACAAAGGCAACAAATCTATGTGTCAGAAAATTAAACCAAAGTAAGAGGAAAAAGAAAGTGATCTGATTCTCAAAGGAGGTAGTTGAAAAAATAAAGGCAAAAAGAACAGCATTCAAGAAATATAAAAGATACCAAAAAGAGGAACACAGGGAAGAATACCTGATGAATCTGAGGGAGACAAAGAAATAAATCAGGAAAGCAAAGGGTCAAGTGGAAGAAAGGATTGCCAAACAAGTAAAGCAAGGTGATAAAATCTTTTTCAGTTATATCAGAGAAAGAAGGGAGACCGGAAGTGGTATAGTGAAATCGAAATGTGACAAAGAGCTATGTTTGGAGTGACACAAAGAAATGGCAGAAACATTAAACAAATACTTCAGTTCTGGGTTCACTAAAGAGAAGGACTATTGCTGGTAGACAAAACCGTAGTTGGGGATGGGGTAGACAAAACTCTATTTATATAACAGAATGTATGGGAACAGTTAGGCAAACTGAAAGTGGACAAGGCCACGGGGCCAGATGAAGTACATCCCAGGATACTGAGAGAGCTCAGGGATGTGCTGGCGGGTCTGCTTACAGACTGATCAATAGATCCTTGGAAATGGGACAGGTACAGCAGGATTTGAGAAGAGTGGTGGCGGTCCTGATTCACAAGAGTGGTAACAGGGAGGAGGCTGGAAACTACAGGTCAGTTATGCTCACATTGGGGGTGGGAAAATTAATGGAGTCTCTGCTGAAGGAAAGGATAGTGAACTACCATACAATCAGGTGGGTTGCTGGAGCTTGAGGCAGCATGGATTCCCCAGGGGAAGGTCCTGTTAGGACAAATCTGATTGTTTTTTTTGATTGGGTGACTAAAGAATTGGATCAAAAAAGAGCGCTCAATATGATCTACTTGGATTTCAGCCAAGCTTTTGATAGGGTCCACATAGGAGGCTTGTGAATAAAATGAGAAGCTTGGGAATAAAAGCCAAGGTGGTGGCATGGATAACAAACTGGTTGACCAATAGGAGACAGAATGTAATGGTAAATTAAACCTACTCTGAAGAGAAAACCATGTTAAATGAATTGTCATGTGGATTGGTATTGGGAGTGATATTGCGGAAGGGATAGAATTAAAGTTTGTCTATTTGCGGATGATATTAAGATCTGAAACAGAATGGACACACCTGAAGGAGTAGATAGAATGAAAAGTGATTTAGTAAAGCTGTGAAGAGTGATCAAAGATTTGGCAGCTGGGATTCAATGCCAGGAAGTGCAGAAATAGGCATCTGGGATGTGATAATCCAAATGAGTTGTATGTGATGGGGGGTGAAAGACTAATGTGCACAGTCCAAAAGAGGGATCTTAGCATGATAGTGTCTGGTGTTCTGAAGACAGCAAAGCAATGTGACAAGGCAATAGCAAAAGTCAGAAGATGCTGGGCTGTATAGAGAGAAGAATAACCAGTAAGAAAAGGAGGAGATAATGCCCTTTTTCTGGTCCTTGGTGAGGCCTTACCTGGAGTACTGTATTCAGTTATGGAGCCTGTATTTCAAAAAGGATAGAGACGGGATGAAGGCAGTCCAGAGAAGGATGACAAAAATGAGGTGGGTCCGGGGTCAGTATCGGAAGACTTGAAGAGAGGCTGAAGGATCTATATATGTATACCCTGGAAGAGAGGAGGTGCAGGGAAGATATGATACAAACTTTCAGATACCTGAAAGGTTTTAATGATGTATGAACTATGAACTTTGAACATTTTCTGATGGAAAGGAAACAGTAGAACTAGGGGTCATGAAATGAAACTCCAGGGGAAATGACTCAGAACCAACGTCAGGAAATATTTTTTCAAGGAGAGAGTGCTGAATGCCTGGAATGTCCTTTCCAGAGGAGGTGGTGAAGACAAGAACAATCAAAAAATTCAATTGGGAATGGGAAAAACACTCTGGATCCCTAAAGTCTAGACGTTGGAAATAAAGAAAAGGGTAGAGGGGGGTAACTTGCTGGTGCGGTGGTTGCTACCCTTAACCAGTAAGCCTTGATGCTTTTGATGCAACTGCAGCACTACTCTCAGCTTCAATGGCAAAAAGGAAAAGGAGAATTTGGATTTAGACAACAACCAATGAGGGCCCAACTTTTACTATCTGGGGAACTGATAAGCATGGGGGTAACCTGCATGGAGTAGCTGTTGCTACTATTAACAGAAGGCATGGAATGACTACTCTTAACCAATAAGCCTGATGCTTTTGATGCAACTGCAACATCACTCTATGCTTTACAGTGGGGAGTGTGGGGGTGGGGGGAGAATAATTGGATTCAGACGACTACTAATGCGAGCCCTGACTTTTACTGTCTGGGAGTACTGATTATGCAGACATAAGGGAAAAAACAGGACTGCTTCTATGGCCAAGTCCATAAGCAAAGCAGGTCAAATAGCACCATCTGAATTTTCAAGAAAGGCTCATTACCCAGTGAAAATGTTGCTAGCATTACATTTTTTTATGGTTATCATAAGACTTGGGGATAACTGCACAGAGAGGCAGTTGCTATCCTTAAGAGAAACATGGGAACAACCTGTATGGCATGTCAGTTACTACCATAAGAAGCTTGCTGGGCAGACTGGATGGACCATTTGGTCCTTTTCTACCATTATTACTATGTTATGTTACTATAAGAACATAAGAACATATGAATATGCCATACTGTGTCAGACCAAGGATCCATCAAGCCCAGCATCCTGTTTCCAACAGTGGCCAATCCAGGCCATAAGAACCTGGCAAGTGCCCCAAAACTAAGCCTATTCCATGTTACCATTGCTAATGGCAGTGGGCTATTCTCTAGGTGAACTTAATAGCAGGTAATGGACTTCTCCTCCAAGAACTTATCCAATCCTTTTTTAAGCACAGCTATACTAACTGCACTAACCACATCCTCTGGCAACAAATTCCAGAGTTTAATTGTGCGTTGAGTAAAAAAGAACTTTCTCCGATTAGTTTTAAATGTGCTACATGCTAACTTCATGGAGTGCCCCCTAGACTTTCTATTATCTGAAAGAGTAAATAACCTATTCACATCTAACCCGTTCTAGACCTCTCATGATTTTAAACACCTCTATCATGTCCCCCCTCAGCCGTCTTCTCCAAGCTGAAAGTCCTAACCTCTTTAGTCTTTCTTCATAGGGGTCGCTGTTGTCCTGCCCTCATAGGGGTAGCTGATGTCCTGCCCTTATCCAGGGTACCTTACAACCTAGGCCTCAAGGTTACTAGCTCTCAGTACAGAGAAAAGTAAAAAGCAAGGAGAGCTTTATGTTAGATTAGTTGAAAGCAAGTTTGAAAAAATAATAATTTTTTTTAGTTCTCTCTGGATAATAGACAGTAAGAGGGAATTTTGGATATTGGGGAAAGTTGGTTTCAGAATTAAGAAAAACAATAGAAGAGGCCTTATAGCATGAGGGAACCATTCAGACACTATGAGAAATAGTGAGATGAGTGAAGATCATGACAAGCAGAAAAGCAAAAAATAGTGGTTAGGAGAAGAGCTTTGAATGCATTTGAAGGTAATTACAAGAATGTTAAAGCAACCATCTAACTAGGAATAAAAGTAGAACAGCAAGAAGAGATGACTTATGAGAGTAATGGGGATATACAGGCCTAAAATTTTCAGTTTGGTTGATTTTTTTTCATTAAGAGGATTTTTTTCCCATTATAATTAAAAAAAGAATTGGGTCTAAGGTGACCCTGCCTGGGGCTTCCTGATGCTGAGGCCTAGGCCAAGGTCTAAGAATGGTGCCAAGGCCTAGGCCTGGCACTAAGACTTAGACCTGGGTCACACTCAATATGAGGCCTAGAACTGATGCAGAGGCCTAGGCCCAAGCTGGGCCTAGGCCAGCGACAGGCCTATGGGGCCCTTCCCATCTATAAAGTTCGTTAACTTTGGCCAGTGAGTTTCCTCTCCGTGTCCACTTACCACCTTCCTGGATCAGCTGAAAATGGGCAAGAATGAAACCTAGTCCCTATTGCCCTGGTTCTGCACTTTAAAAATGGCACCATTCACCTGGGAGGAAGTTCAGAGGGTTTACACTTACATGCAAAAAGCAATGCAGCCATCTGGCTTGCTAAAAAAAAAGACTACATTTCTAAACAATTAGACCTGTCCATGAACAACCCAAGTAAACCTTTTGATCTAGTATAAAAGCTCTCCAAACTGGAAACCCAAATCCTTACCAATACAGAGGGTCACAGACGCCATTTTCACTCCTTTGGATTTATTTTTTGTGTTTTATACTTGGGGATCAGGTAGAAGGGGTATGGGATTGGGAAGGTGGGAAGGCGGGAAGGGGGGAGGGCGGGAAAAGTCCAGTATCTCAGATCAGGTTATTTCTCAAGGGATCATGATGTGGCAGGCCTATTCATTTTTGTCTTATAGGGGGCCCAAGAACATAGGAACATAAGAACATGCCATACTGGGTCAGACCAAGGGTCCATCAGGCCCAGCATCCTGTTTCCAACAGTGGCCAATCCAGGACATAAGAACCTGGCAAGTACCCAAAAATTAAGTCTATTCCATGTTACAGTTGCTAGTAATAGCGGTGGTTATTATCTAAGTCAACTTAATTAATAGTAGGTAATGGACTTCTCCTCCAAGAACTTATCCAATCCTTTTTTAAACACAGCTATACTAACTGCACTAACCACATCCTTTGGCAACAAATTCTAGAGTTTAATTGTGCGTTGAGTGAAAATGAACTTTCTCCGATTAGTTTTATACTTGGGGACCTTTTTCTCTTCCTCTATTTTCCATCTTGTTCCTTCTCATTCCTGTTACCATGTAACTTTATCCTTCCACGTCAAAACTGTTATTTACCCCTGTTATCTGTAAACCGATGTGATATGCAAATGAATGTCGGTATATAAAAGTTTTAAATAAATAAATAAATAAATAAATAGAATGTGCCACATACTAACTTTATGGAGTGTGCCCTAGTCTTTCTATTATCCGAAAGAGTAAAAAAACCGATTCACATCTACCCATTCTAGACCTCTCATGATTTAAACACCTCTATCATATCCCCCCTCAGCCGTCTCTTCTCCAAGCTGAAAAGACCTAACCTCTTTAGTCTTTCCTCATAGGGGAGCTGTTCCATTCCCCTTATCATTTTGGTCGCCCTTCTCTGTACCTTCTCCATCGCAATTATATCTTTTTTGAGATGCAGCAACCAGAATTGTCCACAGTATTCAAGGTCTCACCATGGAGCGATACAGAGGCATTATGACATTTTCTGTTTTATTCACCATTCCCTTTCTAATAATTCCCAACATTCTGTTTGCTTTTTTGACTGCCGCAGCACACTGAACCGACGATTTCAATGTGTTATCCACTATGACGCCTAGATCTCTTTCTGGGGTAGTAGCACCTAATATGGAATCTAACATTGTGTAACTATAGCATGGGTTATTTTTCCCTATATGCATCACCTTGCACTTGTCCACATTAAATTTCATCTGCCATTTTGATTCCCAATTTTACAGCCTCAGAAGGTCTTCCTGCAATTTCTCACAATCTGCTTGTGATTTAACTACTCTGAACAATTTTGTATCATCTGCAAATTTGATTACTTCACTCGTCATATTTCTTTCCAGATCATTTATAAATATATTGAAAAGTAAGGGTCCCAATACAGATCCCTGAGGCACTCCACTGCCCACACCCTTCCACTGAGAAAATTGTCCATTTAATCCTACTCTCTGTTTCCTGTCTTTTAGCCAGTTTGTAATCCACGAAAGGACATCACCACCTATCCTATGACTTTTTATTTTTCCTAGAAGCCTCTCATGAGGAACTTTGTCAAATGACTTCTGAAAATCCAAGTATACTACATCTACCGGTTGACAACTTGAGAGTTTTGTCTTGGAACATTGCAGGTTTAGGATCTCTTGTAAAACATGCCAAAATGCTAACATCTCTGCGCAGACACAAGGTGCATATTGCGTGTCTCCAAAAAACGCATTTAATTGACCAAGAACATGGTAAATTGTTAAGAGGTTGGCTGGGACAAGTTTATTATTCCTCTGCCGCTCACAGAAAGGGGGGTGTAGCAATTCTGGTATCAAAAGGGGTAACATTTGTACATCTAAACACGTATAGAGATAACGCATGTCGATATGTGATCATAACAGGGAAACTGTTTGGTTAAGAAGTCACTGTATGCAGTGTGTATGTGCCCAATGTCTATTTGCATGTATTTTTCCAAGAAATCCTAAGATTACTGACCACATTTGGTATTGGTACATTAATGCTAGCCAGGTATTTAAACTGTGTAGTTGATCCAACACTAGACCAGAGATCTAACGAGTACATTCCTAAACTGAGGCATAAAAAAGGTATCTCATATCTGTGTAAACAACTTACTTGACATTTGGCGAGTCTTGTATCCAGAGGAAAGGGATTACACACCCATATCTTGCGCTCACGATTCTATGTCCCAAAACAATTATATTCTCTTTTCGATAGCCCAATTTTCACCGGTCCAAAGAGCTGAGATAGGATCTCCTGAATTCTTAGCCCATTCTATGATATGGGTGGACTTTAAATGCGGGCCCCCCCAAGGTAGGGAAGCACAGGTGGAAATTTCCCACTCATCTTTCGGGGGATGTAGACTTTCAAGCTTTCCTTAAGACCAAATTGAAGGAATATGAGGAACACAACTCTCATCATAAAGATAATCCTTTGTTATATTTGGAAGCAGGGAAGGCAGTGATGAGAGGGGAAATCATAATGTATGTTTTTCGGAAGTCCAAGCGTCTGACCCAACAAATAGTGAAGCTGCAATGGGATTATCAGAAAATTAGAGCCTGGTATTCAGAGTGCCCCTCCACAGCCAACAAACAGTTATTCAGGGATTCCTTATATAATTTATATTGCCATCTCCACCAGAAGACTACGAGATTCTTATTGTATTGATTCCTCTCAAAGACTTTATCATTTGGTAAATCTGGAAAATTCCTAGCCAATATGGTCAAGGTCAAACAGGGACAAAATTTCATAGACGCCTTGATGGAAAGGGTGGAGAAAAGCAATCCTCAGTGGCAGAGATCTGCAAGATTTTTAGGTCATTTTATAAACAATTATACAAGGAAGAAACAGTTGAGGGGGGAAATTGAGGCAGAAGAACAATTCTTTCAGAGGATAGCTATACCAAGGATGTCAGAACAATAATTGGACTGGATGAATAGACCATTCACTGTTTCTGAAATTTTGGAGGCTATTAAGTCTTGCCCGTTACACAAAGCTCCCAGTCCATATGTATTCCACGCTTTAAAAAAGGTGGAAGGAAGGCAAAACGATTACCGTCATGGTTAAAAGGTGAAGTGAAAGAGGCTATTTTAGCCAAAAAATCATCCTTCAAAAATTGGAAGAAGGATCCATCTGAAGAAAATAGGATAAAACATAAGCATTGTCAAGTTAAGTGTAAAACAATGATAAAACAGGCAAAGAGAGAATTTGAAATGAAGTTGGCCATAGAGGCAAAAACTCATAACAAAAACTTTTAAAAATATATCCAAAGCAAGAAACCTGTGAGGGAGCCGGTTGGACCATTAGATGACCGAGGGGTTAAAGGGGCTCTTAGGGAAGATACTGCCATTGCAGAAAGACTAAATGAATTATTTGCTTCCGTGTTTACTAATGAGGATGTTGGGGAGATACCAGTTCCAGAGATGGTTTTCAGGGGTGATGAGTCAGACGAACTGAACGAAATCACTGTCAGCCTGGAAGATATAGTAGGTCAGATTGACAAACTAAAGAGTAGCAAGTCACCTGGACCAGATGGTATGCATCCTAGGGTACTAAAGGAACTAAAAAATGAAAATTCTGACCTATTAGTTAAAATTTGTAACCTATCATTAAAATCATCCATTGTACCTGAAGACTGGAGGGTGGCCAATGTAACCCAATATTTAAAAAAGGCTCCAGGGGCGATCCGGGTAACTATAGACCAGTGAGCCTAACTTCAGTGCCGGGAAAAATAGTGGGAACTATCCTCAAGATCAAAATTGTAGAGCATATAGAAAGACATGATTTAATGGAACACAGTCAACACGGATTTACCCAAGGGAAGTCTTGCCTAACAAACCTGCTTCATTTTTTTGAAGGGGTTAATAAACATGAGGATAAAGGTGAATTGGTAGATGTAGTGTATTTGGATTTTCAGAAGGCGTTTGACAAAGTCCCTCATGAGAGGCTTCTACGAAAACTAAAAAGTCATGCGGTAGGAGGCGATGTCCTTTCGTGGATTACAAACTGGTTAAAAGACAGGAAACAGAGAGTAGGACTAAATGGTCAATTTTCTCAGTGGAAAAGGGTAAACAGTGGAGTGCCTCAGGAATCTGTACTTGGACCGGTGCTTTTCAATTTATATATATAAATGATCTGGAAAGGAATACGACGAGTGACGTTATCAAATTTGCGGATGATACAAAATTATTCAGAGTAGTTAAATCATGAGCAGACTGTGATACATTACAGGAGGACCTTGCAAGACTGGAAGATTGGGCATCCAAATGGCAGATGAAATTTAATGTGGACAAGTGCAAGGTGCTGCATATAGGGAAAAATAACCCTTGCTGTAGTTACACGATGTTAGGTTCCATATTAGGAGCTACCACCCAAGAAAGAGATCTAGGCGTCATAGTAGATAATACTTTGAAATCGTCAGCTCAGTGTGCTGCAGCAGTCAAAAAAGCAAATAGAATGTTAGGAATTATTAGAAAGGGAATGGTTAATAAAACGGAAAATGTTATAATGCCTCTGTATCGCTCCATGGTGAGACCACACCTTGAATACTGTGTACAATTCTGGTCGCCATATCTCAAAATGGATATAGTTGCAATGGAGAAGGTACAGAGAAGGGAAACCAAAATGATAAAGGGGATGGAACAGCTCCCCTAAGAGGAAAGGCAGAAGAGGTTAGGGCTTTTCAGCTTGGAGAAGAGATGGCTGAGGGGGGATATAATACAGGTCTTTAAGATCATGAGAGGTCTTGAACGAGTAGATGTGACTCGGTTATTTACACTTTCGAATAATAGAAGGACTAGGGGGCATTCCATGAAGTTAGCAAGTAGCACATTTAAGACTAATCGGAGAAAATTCTTTTTCACTCAACGCACAATAAAGCTCTGGAATTTGTTGCCAGAGGATGTGGTTAGTGCAGTTAGTGTAGCTGGGTTCAAAAAAGGTTTGGATAAGTTCTTGGAAGAGAAGTCCATTAGAACATAAGAACATAAGAAAATGCCATACTGGGTCAGACCAAGGGTCCATCAAGCCCAGCATCCTGTTTCCAACAGTGGCCAATCCAGGCCATAAGAACCTGGCAAGTACCCAAAAACTAAGTCTATTCCATGTAACCATTGCTAATGGCAGTGGCTATTCTCTAAGTGAACCTAATAGCAGGTAATGGACTTCTCCTCCAAGAACTTATCCAATCCTTTTTTAAACACAGCTATACTACCTGCACGAACCACATTCTCTGGCAACAATTCCAGAGTTTAATTGTGCGTTGAGTAAAAAAGAACTTTCTCCGATTAGTTTTAAATGTGCCCCATGCTAACTTCATGGAGTGTCCCCTAGTCCTTCTACTATCTGAAAGAGTAAATAACCGATTCACATCTACCCGTTCTAGACCTCTCATGATTTTAAACACCTCTATCATATCCCCCCTCAGTCGTCTCTTCTCCAAGCTGAAAAGTCCTAATCTCTTTAGTCTTTCCTCATAGGGGAGTTGTTCCATTCCCCTTATCATTTTGGTAGCCCTTCTCTGTACCTTCTCCATCGCAATTATATCTTTTTTGAGATGCGGCGACCAGAATTGTACACAGTATTCAAGGTGCGGTCTCACCATGGAGCGATACAGAGGCATTATGACATTTTCCGTTTTATTCATCATTCCTTTTCTAATAATTCCCAACATTCTGTTTGCTTTTTTGACTGCTGCAGCACACTGAACCGACGATTTCAATGTGTTATCCACTATGACACCTAGATCTCTTTCTTGGGTTGTAGCACCTAATATGGAACCCAACATCGTGTAATTATAGCATGGGTTATTTTTCCCTATATGCATCACCTTGCACTTTTCCACATTAAATTTCATCTGCCATTTGGATGCCCAATTTTCCAGTCTCACAAGGTCTTCCTGCAATTTATCACAATCTGCTTGTGATTTAACTACTCTGCACAATTTTGTGTCATCTGCAAATTTGATTATCTCACTCGTCGTATTTCTTTCCAGATCATTTATAAATATATTGAACAGTAAGGGTCCCAATACAGATCCCTGAGGCACTCCACTGTCCACTCCCTTCCTGGTATTAATCAAGTTTACTTAGGGAATAGCCACTGCTATTAATTGCATCAGTAGCATGGGATCTTCTAGGTGTTTGGGTAATTGCCAGGTTCTTGTGGCCTGGTTTGGCCTCTGTTGGAAACAGGATGCTGGGCTTGATGGACCCTTGGTCTGACCCAGCATGGCAATTTCTTATGTTCTTATGTTATGTTCTTATGTCCTGATGGATTAAACAAGGAATTCTATAAGATATTAAGTGGGAGAAGTAAGTTTATCCCTTAGGGAGTTTTTCACCGAGGCCTTACAGCAGGGTGCATTCCCGAGAGATGTCAAATGGGCCTAAATTACTGTTCTTCCCAAGGAGGTGAAAGACCCAACACAGCCTACCTCCTATAGGACTATATCCCTATTAAACTTTAATTGAAATTTTGGTCACCCGTGCCATTCACTCTCACCTGGTAGTCAAATGTTTTGTTTTGCTACCAGGAAGAAAGCTGTCTTGTGCCTCTATAAATAAAGCTTTAAGGGGGATAAAAGTTCCAAATGACTTGCAGGCATTGGTTTTCACATGGAATACTGAGTTGGAGAATCTGATTTCCTACAAATTGATAAAAGATTGTTTTGTACACCTCCATGATGTCTCTGAAAATGTATTATTGCTTGAATCACATTTCAAGTTCTTGCACCGCATGTATGTGCCCACCACCTGGGCCTTTAAAGCTAAGTTAGGTGTCTCTAACCTCTGTATGAAGTGTGGTTTGGCCCCTGCACACTGTATCATAGTTTTTGGGATTGTGTAAAAATATGTAAGTTTTGGCAGGATGTTCTTAGTTTTTTGAGTGGATTGGTACACTATAATGTGCCAAGATCCCCTCTCGTCTATTTGAAAATTTTGAAGAGTTAAATCCCAAAGTAGCGAAAATCCAAAGGAGGTTTTTGCAAAAAGCATTTTTATTAGGGAAGAAATCAATCCTTGATCATTGGATGGTAACAGAGAGTCCATCTTTTGTTTATTGGAAGTTAAAATTACACAAAATGGTGATTTTTAACATATAATGGCCTGCAGAACATTACCAAAAAACTATGCTCTTTTTATGAGGACCTGGCAGGCATATCTCACATCTCTGAATGATAATGCAAGGAATACCATCCTAGTCCTGTGGTAATATTGGAACACAGATCTGATGTCATTTCTGCTGACTAAATATGACTACCAGGAGTATTGCTTCAAAAGATCATTATAGGACTTTCCACTCAAGCTCGATAAGTCATTTCATTGTATTATGTTTTTGTTTTCTCCTGGATCCCAATATATATGGACTAAGGGGAGGGGGAAAGGAGGTGGGATGTGGAGTGGTCTTTAAGGGAATACTAGTTAATTCCATGGTGGTGTAAACATAAATGAAAGTTAAAAAAAACCCCAAAAAATATTTTCATTGCAACCTTCACACATTTCTGCATATCCCAGGGACCCAGAAAGCATGCTACCACTTACAATTTGGAATATAGCTTCTCATGTTTAGAGAACAGATAAGTGAAAGTAGACAGTGGGACAGGCAATGGGCAAGTTCAGGAGGGAGGAAGAGGCATCTACAAAGAGACAGTCCATTACCTGCTATTAAGTTCACTTAGAGAATAGCCACTGCCATTAGCAATGGTTACATGGAATAGACTTAGTTTTTGGGTACTTGCCAGGTTCTTATGGCCTGGATTGGCCACTGTTGGAAACAGGATGCTGGGCTTGATGGACCCTTGGTCTGACCCAGTATGGCATTTTCTTATGACAGGTGTGCATGTGTTGCTGTCATTTTTTTAGTGGCAATTAGGGCCTATTTAGTGGGCAAATGACCAGTACTGTTGCTCCACACCCTCTTAGCAGGACTAAGAAGCCAACCTGTAGGGCTGTTCTCTAGGCTCTCCAATCTTCAACCCCCTTCCCCCTTGATCTTACCCTGTATTGCTGGGAGAAGAACAGGAAAGGATCATAGTGTAGCTTATACAGCAGAACACAGAACACACACACAAAGGGAGGGATTTAGCAATAGAAACTGTTGAGCTCCTGGCTGTGTTGTCTTCCATCTTCTCAGGGTCTCACCCCTGGCCTTGCTGCCTCTGTGACTGATGACTGCACAAATGAGGGTAAAAGGAGGAAAACAGTATTTTCTGGGGATGGTGGAAGGAGAATGATGATGGAGGCTCAGAGTAACCAGTACAGAGAAAATTAGACCTTACAAACTGACAAAACCCAATTCACCTCCTCAGTCCTGTGATCCAGCATTTCATTCCTCCTGCAGCCCTTCTCATACCTGTGCTTATCAAACATGTAAAGAGTGTGAAAAATAGGGTAATAGCATTCTAAAAAGTCCTATTAAGATTCCTCTTAACCCCATGGCTTAAAGAGGGAGTTAGTTGGACCATTAGATGACCGAAGGGTTAAAGGGGCTCTTAGGGAAGATAAGGCAATTGCAGGAAGACTAAATGAATTCTTTGCTTCTGTGCTTACTAATGAAGATACTGGGGAGATACCAGTTCCGGAGATACCAGTTCCGGAGAACTGAACAAAATCACTGTGAACCTAGAAGATGTAGTAGGCCAGATTGACAAACTAGAGTGGCAAATCACCTGGACTGGATGGTATGCACCCCAGGGTTCTGAAGGAACTAAAAAATGAAATTTCACATCTATTAATTAAAATTTGTAACCTATCATTAAAATCACCCATTGTCCCTAAAGACTTGAGAATGGCCAATGTAACCCCAATATTTAAAAAGGGCTCCAGGGGTGAACCAGGAAACCATAGAACAGTGAGCCTGAATTCAGTGCTGGGAAAAATAGTGGAAACTATTCTAAAGATCAAAATCAGAGCATATAGAAAGACATAGTTTAATGGAACACAGTCAGCATGGATTTACCCAAGGGAAGCCTTGCCTCACAAATCTGCTTCATTTTTTTGAAGGGTTTAATAAACATGTGGAAAAGGCGAACCAGTAGATGTAGTGTATTTTGATTTTCAGAAGGTATTTGACATATTCCTCATGAGGGGCTTCTAAGGAAACTAAAAAGTCATGGATTAGGAGGTGGTGATCTTTCCTGGACTACAAATTGGTTGAAAGACAGGAAACAGAGTAGGATTAAAGTGACAATTTTCTCAATGGAAAAGGGAGGAGTGCCCCAAGGATCTGTTCTTGGACAGGTGCTTTTCAATATATTTACAAATGATCTGGAAAGGAATATGAGAAGTGAGGTAATCAAATTTGCAGATGAAAGAAAAGTATTCAGAGTAGTTAAATCACAAGTGGATTGTGATAAATTGCAGGAGGACCTTGCGAGACTGGAATATTGGGCACCCAAATGGCAGATGAAAATTTAATGTGGACAAGTGCAAGGTGATGCATATAGAGAAAAATAATCCATGCTGTAGTTACACGATGTTAGGTTCCATAATAGGAGCTACCACTCAGGAAAAAGATCTAGGTGTCATAGTGAATAATACATTGAAATCATCAGCTCATTGTGCTACAGCAGTCAAAAAAGCCAACAGTATGTTAGGAATTATTAGGAAGGGAATGGTGAATCGCTCCATGGTGTAACCACATTTCGAGCATTGGTGGTTCAGTGGTAGAATTCTTGCCTGCCACACAGGAGGCCCAGGTTCGATTCCTGGCCAATACAGCAGCATGAGTTGTAAATAGAATGTTGGGAATTATTAGAAAGGGAATGGTGAATAAAACAGCAAATGTCATAATGCCTCTGTAACACTCCATGGTGAGACTGCACTTTGAATACTGTGTACAATTCTGGTCACTGCATATCAAAAAAGATATAATTGTGATGGAGAAGGTACAGAGAAGGGCTACCAAAATGATAAGGGGAATGAAACAGCTTCCTGTGAGGAAAGGCTAAAGAGGTTAGGACTTTTCAGCTTGGAGAAGAGATGGCTGAGGGGGGATATCAGAGAGGTGTTTAAGATCATGAGAGGTCTAGAACGGGTAGATGTGAATTGGTTATTTACTCTTTCGGATAATAGAAAGACTAGGGGGCACTCCATGAAGTTAGCATGTGGCACATTTAAAACTAATTGGAGAAAGTTCTTTTTTACTCAACGCACAATTAAACTCTGGAATTTGTTGCCAGAGGATGTAGTTAGTGCAGTTAGTATAGGTGTGTTTAAAAAAGGATTGGATAAGTTCTTGGAGGAGAAGTCCATTACCTGCTATTAATTAAGTTGACTTACAATTCTGGTCACCGCATCTGAAAAAAATTATAATTGCAACAGAGAAGGTACAGAGAAGGGCGACCAAAATGATAAAGGGGATAGAACAGCTCCCTATGAGGAAAGGCTAAAGAGGTTAGGGCTGTTCATCTTAGAGAAGAGATGGCTGTGGGGGTTATGATATAGGTCTTTAAAATCATGAGAGATTTAGAATGGGTAAACGTGAATCGGTTATTTACTCTTTCAGATAATAAAGGACTAGGGTGCACGCCATGAAGTTAGCAAGTAGCACATTTAAAAAAAAATTGGAGAAAATTCTTTTTCACTCAACACACAATTAAGCTCTGGAATTTATTGCCAGAGGATGTGGTTAGTGCTGTTAGTGTAGCTGGATTTAAAAGAGGTTTGGATAAGTTTTTGGAGGAAAAGTCCATTAACTGCTACTAATCAAGTTGTCTTAGAGAATAGCCACTACTATTACTGGCATCAGTAGCATGGGATCTACTTAATGTTTGAGGACTTGCCAGGTACTTGTA